>NW_022265067.1:0-18945 GCF_002021735.2 Oncorhynchus kisutch | reverse complement strand
AAAGGGAGACTAGACATCCACTACCCACTACCACTATCAGATTAGAGCCATAATGTAGACTAGACATCTAACACCCACTAAACACTATCAGATGAGAGCCATAAGGGAGACTAGACATCTACACTCACTACCACTATCAGATTAGAGCCATTAAGAGACTAGGCATATACCACTATCATATTAGAGCCATAGGGAAATAGACATCTTACCACCCCACTTCCACATAAGATTAGAGCCATAAAGCAGACTAGACATCTCCACTATCAGATTAGAACCATAAGGGAGCCCAGACATCTACCAACCCACTACCACTATCAGATTAGACCATAAGGGAGCTAGAATCTACCACCCCTTTACCACAATCACATTAGAGCATAAGGAGACTATACATCTACCACCCCACTACCACTATCAGATTAGAGCCATAAGGAGCCTAGACATCTACCACCCCACTACCACTATCAGATTAGAGCCATAAGGGAGACTAGACAACCAATACCCCATTACCACTATCAGATTAGAGCCATATGGAGACTAGACATCTACCACCCCACTCCCTCTATCAGATTAGAACCATAAGGGAGCCCAGACATCTACCACCCCACTACCACTATCAGATTAGAGAATAGCATCTACCACCCCATTACAACTATCACATTAGAGCCATAAGGGAGCCTAGACATCTACCACCCATTACCACTATCAGATTAGAGCCATAAGGGAGACTAGACATCTACACCCCACTACCACTATCAGATTATAACCATAAGGGAGCCTAGACATCTACCACCCCACCCACTATCAGATTAGAGCCATAAAGGAGACTAGACATCTACCACCCCACTACCACTATCAGATTAGAGCCATAAGGGAGTCTAGACATCTACCACATTACCACTATCACATTAGAGCCATAAGGGAGACTAGACATCTACCACCCCATTACCACTATCAGATTAGTGCCAAAAGGGAGACTAGACATCTACAACCCCACTACCACTATCATATCAGAGCCATAGGGAGACTGGGCATTTAACACTATCAGATTAGAGCCATAGGGGACTAGACATCTACCACCCCATGCCACTATCAGATTAGAGCCATAAAGGAGCCTAGACATCTACTACCCAATACCACTATCATATTAGAACCATAAGGGAGGCTAGACATCTACAACCCCACTACCACTATCAGATTAGAACCATAAGGGAGCCTAGACATCTACCACCCCACTACCACTATCAGATTAGAGCAATAAAGGAGACTAGACATCTACCACCCCACTACCACTATCAGATTAGAGCATAAGGGAGTCTAGACATCTACCACCCCATTACCACTATCAGATTAGAGCCATAAGGGAGACTAGACATCTACCACCCCAATTACCACTATCAGATTAGAGCCATAAGGGAGACTAGACATCTACCACACTACCACTATCATATAGAGCCATAAGGGAGACTGGGCATTTAACACTATCAGATTAGCCATAAAGGACACTAGACATCTACCACCCATTGCCACTATCAGATTAGAGCCATAAAGGAGCCTAGACATCTACCACTCACTACCACTATCAGATTAGAGCCATAAGGAGACTAGACATCTACCACCCCACTACCACGATCAGATTAGAGCCATAATGGAGACTAGACATCTACCACCCCACTAACCACTATCAGATTAGAGCCATAAGGGAGACTAGACATCTACCACCCACTTACCACTATCAGATTAGAGCCATAAGGGAGACTAGAAATCTACCAACCCACTACCACTATCAGATTAGAGCCATAAAGCAGACTAGACATCTACCACCCACTATCAGATTAGAACCATAAGGGAGACTAGACATCTACCACCCCATTACAACTATCAGATTAGAGCCATAAGGGAGACTAGACATCTACCACCCCACTACCACTATCAGATTAGAGCCATAAGGGAGACTAGACATCTACCACCCCACTACCACTATCAGATTAGAGCCATAAGGGAGACTAGACACAATACCCCATTACCACTATCAGATTAGAGCCATAAGGGAGACTAGACATCTACCACCCCATACCACTATCAGATTAGAACCATAAGGGAGCCTAGACATCTACCACCCCACTACCACTATCAGATTAGAGAATAGCATCTACACCCCTTACCACTATCAGATTAGAGCCATAAGGGAGACTAGACATCTACCACCCAATTACCACTATCAGATTAGAGCCATAAGGGAGACTAGACATCTACAACCCCACTACCACTATCAGATTAGAACCATAAGGGAGCCTAGACATCTACCACCCACTACCACTATCAGATTAGAGCCATAAAGGAGACTAGACATCTACCACCCCACTACCACTATCAGATTAGAGCCATAAGGGAGTCTAGACATCTCTACCACACCATTACCACTATCAGATTAGAGCCATAAGGGAGACTAGACATCTACCACCCACTACCACTATCAGATTAGTGCAAAAGGGAGACTAGACATCTACCACCCACTACCACTATCAGATTAGAGCCATAAGGGAGACTAGCATTTAACACTATCAGATTAGAGCCATAAGGGAACTAGACATCTACCACCCATTACCACTATCAGATTAGAGCCATAAAGGAGCCTAGACATCTACCACCCAATACCACTATCAGATTAGAGCCATAAGGGAGACTAGACATCTACAACCCCACTACCACTATCAGATTAGAACCATAAGGAGAGCCTAGACATCTACCACCCACTACCACTATCAGATTAGAGCCATAAGGAGACTAGACATCTACCACCCCACTACCACTATCAGATTAGAGCCATAAGGGAGTCTAGACATCTACCACCCCATTACCACTATCACATTAGAGCCATAAGGGAGACTAGACATCTACCACCCAATTACCACTATCAGATTAGAGCCATAAGGGAGACTAGACATCTACCACCCCACTACCACTATCATATCAGAGCCATAAGGGAGACTGGGCATTTAACACTATCAGATTAGAGCCATAAGGGACACTAGACATCTACCACCCATTCCACTATCAGATTAGAGCCATAAAGGAGCCTAGACATCTACCACCCACTACCACTATCAGATTAGAGCATAAAGGAGCCTAGACATCTACCACCCCAATTACCACTATCATATTAGAACCATAAGGGAGACTAGACATCTACAACCCCACTACCACTATCAGATTAGAACCATAAGGGAGCCTAGACATCTACCACCCCACTACCACTATCAGATTAGAGCCATAAAGGAGACTAGACATCTACCACCCACTACCACTATCAGATTAGAGCCATAAGGGAGTCTAGACATCTACCACCCATTACCACTATCACATTAGAGCCATAAGGGAGACTAGACATCTACCACCCAATTACCACTATCAGATTAGTGCCAAAGGGAGACTAGACATCTACCACCCACTACCACTATCAGATTAGAGCCATAAGGGAGACTGGGCATTTACACTATCAGATTAGAGCCATAAGGGACACTAGACATCTACCACCCCATTACCACTATCAGATTAGAGCCATAAAGGAGACTAGACATCTACCACCCACTACCACTATCAGATTAGAGCCATAAAGGAGACTAGACATCTACCACCCCACTACCACTATCAGATTAGAGCCATAATGTAGACTAGACATCTACCACCCCACTAACACTATCACATTAGAGCCATAAGGGAGACTAGACATCTACCACTCCACTACCACTATCAGATTAGAGCCATAAGGGAGACTAGAAATCTACCAACCCACTACCACTATCAGATTAGAGCCATAAGCAGACTAGACATCTACCACCCACTATCGATTAGAATTAGAACATAAGGGAGACTAGACATCTACCACCCCATTACCACTATCAGATTAGAGCCATAAGGGAGACTAGACATCTACCACCCACTACCACTATCAGATTAGAGCCATAAGGGAGACTAGACATCTACCACCCACTACCACTATCATATCAGAGCCATAAAGCAGACTGGGCATTAACACTATCAGATTAGAGCCATAAGGGACACTAGACATCTACCCCCACTTGCCACTATCAGATTAGAGCCATAAAGGAGCCTAGACATCTACCACTCCACTACCACTATCAGATTAGAGCCATAAAGGAGACTAGACCTCTACCACCCCACTACCACGATCAGATTAGAGCCATCAAGCAGACTAGGAATCTACCACTATAAGATTATAGCCAAAAGGGAGACTAGACATCCACCACCCCACTACCACTATCAGATTAGAGCCATAATGTAGACTAGACATCTACCACCCCACTAAACACTATCAGATGAGAGCCATAAGGGAGACTAGACATCTACCACTCCACTACCACTATCAGATTAGAGCCATAAAGCAGACTAGGCATATACCACTATCATATTAGAGCCATAAGGGAAACTAGACATCTACCACCCCATACACATCAGATTAGAGCCATAAAGCAGACTAGACTTACCACTATCAGATTAGAACCATAAGGGAGCCCAGACATCTACCACCCACTACCACTATCAGATTAGATCCATAAGGGAGACTAGACATCTACCACCCCATTACCACTATCACATTAGAGCCATAAAGGAGACTAGACATCTACCACCCCACTACCACTATCAGATTAGAGCCATAAGGGAGACTAGACATCTACCACCCCACTACCACTATCAGATTAGAGCCATAAGGGAGACTAGACAACCAATACCCCATACCACTATCAGATTAGAGCCATAAGGGAGACTAGACATCTACCACCACTCCACTATCAGATTAGAACCATAAGGGAGACTAGACATCTACCACCCCACTACACTATCAGATAGAGAATAGACATCTACCACCCCATTACAACTATCACATTAGAGCCATAAGGGAGCCTAGACATCTACCACCCAATTACCACTATCAGATTAGAGCCATAAGGGAGACTAGACATCTACAACCCACTACCACTATCAGATTAGAACCATAAGGGAGCCCAGACATCTACCACCCCACTACCACTATCAGATTAGAGCCATAAAGCAGACTAGACATCTACCACCCACTATCAGATTAGAACCATAAGGGAGACTAGACATCTACACCCCATTACAACTATCAGATTAGAGCCATAAGGGAGACTAGACCTACCACCCACTACCACTATCAGATTAGAGCCATAAGGGAGACTAGACATCTACCACCCACTACCACTATCATATCAGAGCCATAAAGGAGACTGGGCATTTAACACTATCAGATTAGAGCCATAAGGGACACTAGACATCTACCACCCCATTGCCACTATCAGATTAGAGCCATAAGGAGCCTAGACATCTACCACTCCACTACCACTATCAGATTAGAGCCATAAAGGAGACTAGACCTCTACCACCCCACTACCACGATCAGATTAGAGCCATCAAGCAGACTAGGCATCTACCACTATAAGATTATAGCCAAAAGGAGACTAGACATCCACTACCCACTACCACTATCAGATTAGAGCCATAATGTAGACTAGACATCTACCACCCCACTAACACTATCAGATGAGAGCCATAAGGGAGACTAGACATCTACCACTCCACTACCACTATCAGATTAGAGCCATAAAAGCAGACTAGGCATATACCACTATCATATTAGAGCCATAAGGGAAACTAGACATCTACCACCCCACTTCCACATCAGATTAGAGCCATAAAGCAGACTAGACATCTACCACTATCAGATTAGAACCATAAGGAGCCCAGACATCTACCACCCACTACCACTATCAGATTAGAACATAAGGGAGACTAGACATCTACCACCCCTTACCACAATCACATTAGAGCCATAAAGGAGACTATACATCTACCACCCCACTACCACTATCAGATTAGAGCCATAAGGGAGCCTAGACATCTACCACCCCACTACCACTATCAGATTAGAGCCATAAGGGAGACTAGACAACCAATACCCCATTACCACTATCAGATTAGAGCCATACTGGAGACTAGACATCTACCACCCCACTCCTCTATCAGATTAGAACCATAAGGAGCCCAGACATCTACCACCCCACTACCACTATCAGATTAGAGAATAGACATCTACCACCCCATTACAACTATCACATTAGAGCCATAAGGGAGCCTAGACATCTAACCCAATACCACTATCAGATTAGAGCCATAAGGGAGACTAGACATCTACAACCCACTACCACTATCAGATTAGAACCATAAGGGAGCCTAGACATCTACCACCCCACTACCACTATCAGATTAGAGCCATAAAGGAGACTAGACATCTACCCCCACTACCACTATCAGATTAGAGCCATAAGGGAGTCTAGACATCTACCACCCCATTACCACTATCACATTAGAGCCATAAGGGAGACTAGACATCTACCACCCAATTACCACTATCAGATTAGTGCCAAAGGGAGACTAGACATCTACCACCCCACTACCACTATCATATCAGAGCCATAAGGAGACTGGGCATTAACACTATCAGATTAGAGCCATAAGGGACACTAGACATCTACCACCCCATTGCCACTATCAGATTAGAGCCATAAAGGAGCCTAGACATCTACCACCCCACTACCACGATCAGATTAGAGCCATAAGCAGACTAGGCATCTACCACTATAAGATTAGAGCCAAAGGGAGACTAGACATCTACTACCCCACTACCACTATCAGATTAGAGCCATAAAGACTAGACATCTACCACCCCACTACCACTATCAGATTAGAGCCATAAGGGAGACTAGACATCTACCACCCCACTACCACTATCAGATTAGAGCCATAAGGGAGACTAGACATCTACCAACACTACCACTATCAGATTAGAACCATAAGGGACCAGACATCTACAACCCCACTACCACTATCAGATTAGAGCCATAAGGGAGACTAGACATCTACCACCCCATACCACTATCAGATTAGAGCCAAAAGGGAGACTAGACATCTACCACCCACTACCACTATCAGATTAGAGCCATAAGGGAGACTAGACATCTACCACCCCACTACCACATCAGATTAGAGCCATAAGGAGACTAGACATCTACCACCCACTACCACTATCAGATTAGAGCCATAAGGGGACTAGACATCTACCACCCCACTACCACTATCAGATTAGAGCCATAAGGGAGACTAGCTGTCTCTTATACACATCTACCACCCACTACCACTATCAGATTAGAGCCATAAAGGAGACTAGACATCTACCACCCCACTACCACTATCAGATTAGAGCCATAAGGGAGACTAGACATCTACCACCCCATTACCACTATCAGATTAGAGCCATAAGGGAGACTAGACATCTACCACCCACTACCACTATCAGATTAGAGCCATAAGGAGACATACATCTACCACCCCACTACCACTATCAGATTAGAGCCATAAGGGAGACTAGACATCAATACCCCATTACCACTATCAGATTAGAGCCATAAGGGAGACTAGACATCTACCACCCCACTACCACTATCAGATTAGAACCATAAGGGAGCCAGACATCTACCACCCCACTACCACTATCAGATTAGAGCCATAAGGGAGACTAGACATCTACCAACCCACTACCACTATCAGATTAGAGCCATAAGGGAGACTAGACATCCCAACCCCACTACCACTATCAGATTAGAGCCATAAGGGAGACTAGACATCTACCACCCCACTACCACTATCAGATTAGAGCCATAAAGGAGACTAGACATCTACCACCCCACTACCACTATCAGATTAGAGCCATAAGGGAGACTAGACATCTACCACCCATTACCACTATCAGATTAGAGCCATAAGGGAGACTAGACATCTACCACCCCATTACCACTATCAGATTAGAGCCAAAAGGAGACTAGACATCTACCACCCACTACCACTATCAGATTAGAGCCATAAGGGAGACTAGACATCTACCACCCCATACCACTATCAGATTAGAGCCATAAGGGAGACTAGACATCTACCACCCCACTACCACTATCAGATTAGAGCCATAAAGGAGACTAGACATCTACCACCCACTACCACTATCAGATTAGAGCCATAAGGGAGACTAGACATCTACCACCCCACTACCACTATCAGATTAGAGCCATAAGGAGACTAGACATCTACCACCCCACTACCACTATCAGATTAGAGCCATAAAGTAGAACATCTACCACCCCACTACCACTATCAGATTAGAGCCATAAGGGAGACTAGACAACCATACCCATTACCACTATCAGATTAGAGCCATAAGGGAGACTAGACATCTACCACCCCACTCCCTATCAGATTAGAGCCATAAGGGAGCCTAGACATCTACCACCCCACTACCACTATCAGATTAGAGCCATAAGGGAGCCTAGACATCTACCACCCAATTACCACTATCAGATTAGAGCCATAAGGGAGACTAGACATCTACAACCCACTACCACTATCAGATTAGAACCATAAGGAGCCTAGACATCTACCACCCCACTACCACTATCAGATTAGAGCCATAAGGAGACTAGACATCTACCACCCCACTACCACTATCAGATTAGAGCCATAAGGGAGACTAGACATCTACCACCCCATTACCACTATCAGATTAGAGCCATAAGGGAGACTAGACATCTACCACCCCATTACCACTATCAGATTAGAGCCATAAGGGAGACTAGACATCTACCACCCCACTACCACTATCAGATTAGAGCCATAAGGGAGACTAGGCATTTAACCACTATCAGATTAGAGCCATAAGGGACACTAGACATCTACCACCCCATTACCACTATCAGATTAGAGCCATAAAGGAGCCTAGACATCTACCACCCCACTACCACTATCAGATTAGAGCCATCAAGCAGACTAGGCATCTACCACTATAAGATTAGAGCCATAAGGGAGACTAGACATCCACCACCCCACTACCACTATCAGATTAGAGCCATAATGGAGACTAGACATCTACCACCCCATTACCACTATCAGATTAGAGCCATAAGGGAGACTAGACATCTACCACTCCACTACCACTATCAGATTAGAGCCATAAGGGAGACTAGAAATCTACCAACCCACTACCACTATCAGATTAGACCATAAGGGAGCTAGACATCTACCAACCCACTACCACTATCAGATTAGAACATAAGGGAGACTAGACATCTACCACCCATTACCACTATCAGAATAGAGCCAAAAGGGAGACTAGACATCTACCACCCCACTACCACTATCAGATTAGAGCCATAAGGGAGACTAGACATCTACCACCCCACTACCACATTCAGATTAGAGCCATAAGGGAGCTAGACATCTACCACCCCACTACCACTATCAGATTAGACCATAAGGGAGACTAGACATCTACCACCCATTACCACTATCAGATTAGAGCCATAAGGGAGACTAGACATCTACCACCACACCACTATCAGATTAGAGCCATAAAGGAGACTAGACATCTACCACCCCACTACCACTATCAGATTAGAGCCATAAGGGACTAGACATCTACCACCCCCTTACCACTATCAGATTAGAGCCATAAGGGAGACTAGACATCTACCACCCCACTACCACTATCAGATTAGAGCCATAAAGGAGACTAGACATCTACCACCCCACTACCACTATCAGATTAGAGCCATAAGGGAGACTAGACATCTACCACCCCACTACCACTATCAGATTAGAGCCATAAGGGGACTAGACATCTACCACCCCAATACCACTATCAGATTAGAGCCATAAGGGAGACTAGACATCTACACCCCACTACCACTATCAGATTAGAGCCATAAGGGAGCTAGACATCTACCACCCATTACCCATCAGATTAGAGCCATAAGGGAGACTAGACATCTACCACCCCATTACCACTATCAGATTAGAGCCATAAGGGAGACTAGACATCTACCACCCACTACCACTATCAGATTAGAGCCATAAGGGAGACTAGACATCTACCACCCCACTACCACTATCAGATTAGAGCCATAAGGGAGACTAGACATCTACCACCCCACTACCACTATCAGATTAGAGCCATAAAGAGACTAGACATCTACCACTATCAATTAGAGCCATAAGGGAAACTAGACATCTACCACCCACTACCACTATCAGATTAGAGCCATAAAGCAGACTAGACATCTACCACTATCAGATTAGAACCATAAGGGAGACTAGACATCTACCAACCCACTACCACTATCAGATTAGAGCCATAAGGGAGACTAGACATCTACCACCCCTTACCACTATCAGATTAGAGCCATAAGGAGACTAGACATCTACCACCCCACTACCACTATCAGATTAGAGCCATAAGGGAGCTAGACATCTACCACCCCACTACCACTATCAGATTAGAGCCATAAGGGAGACTAGACATCTACCACCCCATTACCACTATCAGATTAGAGCCATAAGGGAGACTAGACATCTACCACCCCACTACCACTATCAGATTAGAGCCATAAGGGAGCCTAGACATCTACCACCCACTACCACTATCAGATTAGAGAATAGACATCTACCACCCCATTACCACTATCAGATTAGAGCCATAAGGGAGCCTAGACATCTACCACCCACTACCACTATCAGATTAGAGCCATAAGGGAGACTAGACATCTACCACCCCACTACCACTATCAGATTAGAGCCATAAGGAGACTAGGCATTATACCACTATCAGATTAGAGCCATAAGGGAACTAGATCTACCACCCCACTTCACATCAGATTAGAGCCATAAAGCAGACTAGACATCTACCACTATCAGATTAGAACCATAAGGGAGACTAGACATCTACCACCCCACTACCACTATCAGATTAGAGCCATAAGGGAGACTAGACATCTACCACCCTTACCACTATCAGATTAGAGCCATAAAGGAGACTAGACATCTACCACCCACTACCACTATCAGATTAGAGCCATAAGGGAGCCTAGACATCTACCACCCCACTACCACTATCAGATTAGAGCCATAAGGGAGACTAGACAACCACCACCCATTACCACTATCAGATTAGAGCCATAAGGGAGACTAGACATCTACCACCCCACTACCACTATCAGATTAGAACCATAAGGGAGCCTAGACATCTACCACCCACTACCACTATCAGATTAGAGATAGACATCTACCACCCCATTACAACTATCACATTAGAGCCATAAGGGAGCCTAGACATCTACCACCCAATTACCACTATCAGATTAGAGCCATAAGGGAGACTAGACATCTACAACCCCACTACCACTATCAGATTAGAACCATAAGGGAGCCTAGACATCTACCACCCACTACCACTATCAGATTAGAGCCATAAGGAGACTAGACATCTACCACCCACTACCACTATCAGATTAGAGCCATAAGGGAGTCTAGACATCTACCACCCCATTACCACTATCACATTAGAGCCATAAGGGAGACTAGACATCTACCACCCAATTACCACTATCAGATTAGTGCCAAAAGGGAGACTAGACATCTACCACCCCACTACCACTATCATATCAGAGCCATAAGGGAGACTGGGCATTACACTATCAGATTAGAGCCATAAGGGACACTAGACATCTACCACCCCATTGCCACTATCAGATTAGAGCCATAAAGGAGCCTAGACATCTACCACCCAACTACCACTATCAGATTAGAGCCAAGGGAGACTAGACATCTACACCCCATACCACTATCAGATTAGAACCATAAGGGAGACTAGACATCTACCACCCCACTACCACTATCAGATTAGAGCCATAAAGGAGACTAGACATCTACACCCCACTACCACTATCAGATTAGAGCCATAAGGAGACTAGACATCTACCACCCCATACCACTATCAGATTAGAGCCATAAGGGAGACTAGACATCTACCACCCACTACCACTATCAGATTAGAGCCATAAGGGAGACTAGACATCTACCACCACTACCACTATCAGATTAGAGCCATAAGGAGACTAGGCATTTAACACTATCAGATTAGAGCCATAAGGGAGACTAGACATCTACCACCCCATTACCACTATCAGATTAGAGCCATAAAGGAGCCTAGACATCTACCACTCCAACCACTATCAGATTAGAGCCATAAAGGAGACTAGACATCTACCACCCCACTACCACTATCAGATTAGAGCCATAAGGGAGACTAGACATCTACCACCCCACTAACACTATCAGATTAGAGCCATAAGGGAGACTAGACATCTACCACCCCACTACCACTATCAGATTAGAGCCAAGGGAGACTAGACATCTACCAACCACTACCACTATCAGATTAGAGCCATAAAGAGACTAGACATCTACCACCCACTATCAGATTAGAACCATAAGGGAGACTAGACATCTACCACCCATTACCACTATCAGATTAGAGCCATAAGGAGACTAGACATCTACCACCCCACTACCAGTATCAGATTAGAGCCATAAGGGAGACTCGACATCTACCACCCACTACCACTATCAGATCAGAGCCATAAAGCAGACTGGGCATTTAACACTATCAGATTAGAGCCATAAGGGACACTAGACATCTACCACCTCATTACCACTATCAGATTAGAGCCATAAAGGAGCCTAGACATCTACCACCCACTACCACTATCAGATTAGAGCCATAAAGGAGACTAGACATCTACCACCCCACTACCACGATCAGATTAGAGCCATCAAGCAGACTAGGAATCTACCACTATAAGATTATAGCCAAAAGGGAGACTAGACATCCACTACCCCACTACCACTATCAGATTAGAGCCATAAGTAGACTAGACATCTACCACCCCACTAAACACTATCAGATGAGAGCCATAAGGGAGACTAGACATCTACCACTCCACTACCACTATCAGATTAGAGCCATAAAGCAGACTAGGCATATACCACTATCATATTAGAGCCATAAGGGAAACTAGACATCTACCACCCCACTTCCAGCATCAGATTAGAGCCATAAAGCAGACTAGACATCTACCACTATCAGATTAGAACCATAAGGGAGCCCAGACATCTACCAACCCACTACCACTATCAGATTAGAACCATAAGGGAGACTAGACATCTACCACCCCTTTACCACAATCACATTAGAGCCATAAGGAGACTATACATCTACCACCCCACTACCACTATCAGATTAGAGCCATAAGGAGCACTAGACATCTACCACCCCACTACCACTATCAGATTAGAGCCATAAGGGAGACTAGACATCAATACCCCATACCACTATCAGATTAGAGCCATAGGGAGACTAGACATCTACCACCCCACTACCTCTATCAGATTAGAACCATAAGGGAGCCCAGACAGACATACCACCCCACTACCACTATCAGATTAGAGAATAGCCATCTACCACCCCATTACAACTATCACATTAGAGCCATAAGGGAGCCTAGACATCTACCACCCAATTACCACTATCAGATTAGAGCCATAAGGGAGACTAGACATCTACAACCCCACTACCACTATCAGATTATACCATAAGGGAGCCTAGACATCTACCACCCCCACTACCACTATCAGATTAGAGCCATAAAGGAGGACTAGACATCTACCACCCCACTACCACTATCAGATTAGAGCCATAAGGGAGTCTAGACAATCTACCACCCCATTACCACTATCACATTAGAGCCATAAGGGAGACTAGACATCTACCACCCAATTACCACTATCAGATTAGTGCCAAAAGGGAGACTAGACATCTACCACCCCACTACCCTATCATATCAGAGCCATAAGGGAGACTGGGCATTTAACACTATCAGATTAGAGCCATAAGGGACACTAGACATCTACCACCCCCCTTGCCACTATCCGATTAGAGCCATAAAGGAGCCTAGACATCTACCACCCCCAATTACCACTATCAGATTAGAGCCATAAGGGAGACTAGACATCTACAACCCTACTACCACTATCAGATTAGAACATAAGGGAGCCCTAGACATCTACCACCCCACTACCACTATCAGATTAGAGCCATAAAGGAGACTAGACATCTACCACCCCACTACCACTATCAGATTAGAGCCATAAGGGAGTCTAGACACTCTACCACCCCATTACCACTATCACATTAGAGCCATAAGGGAGACTAGACATCTACCACCCCAATTATCACTATCAGATTAGTGCCATAAGGGAGACTAGACATCTACCACCCACTACCACTATCATATCAGAGCCATAAGGGAGACTGGGCATTTAACACTATCAGATTAGAGCCATAAGGGACCCTAGACATCTACCCACCCCATTGCCACTATAGATTAGAGCCATAAAGGAGCCTATACATCTACCACTCCACTACCACTATCAGATTAGAGCCATAAAGGAGGACTAGACATCTACCACCCCCACTACCACGATCAGATTAGAGCCATAATGTAGACCTAGACATCTACCACCCCACTAAACACTATCAGATGAGAGCCATAAGGAGACTAGACATCTACCACTCCACTACCACTATCAGATTAGAGCCATAAGGGAGACTAGAAATCTACCAACCCACTACCACTATCAGATTAGAGCCATATAAAGCAGACTAGACATCTACCAACCACTATCAGATTAGAACCATAAGGGAGACTAGACATCTACCACCCCATTACAACTATCAGATTAGAGCCATAAGGGAGACTAGACAATCTACCACCCCACTACCAGTATCAGATTAGAGCCATAAGGGAGACTCGACATCTACCACCCCACTACCACTATTATATCAGAGCCATAAAGCAGACTGGGCATTTAACACTATCAGATTAGAGCCATAAGGGACACTAGACATCTACCACCTCATGCCACTATCAGATTAGAGCCATAAAGGAGCCTAGACATCTACCACCTCCACTACCACTATCAGATTAGAGCCATAAAGGAGACTAGACCTCTACCACCCCAACTACCACGATCAGATTAGAGCCATCAAGCAGACTAGGAATCTACCACTATAAGATTATAGCCAAAAGGGAGACCTAGACATCCACTACCCCACTACCACTATCAGATTAGAGCCATAATGTAGACTAGACATCTACCACCCCACTAAACACTATCAGATGAGAGCCATAAGGGAGACTAGACATCTACCACTCCACTACCCACTATCAGTTTAGAGCCATATAAGCAGACTAGGCATATACCACTATCATATTAGAGCCATAAGGGAAACTAGACATCTTACCACCCCACTTCCAGCATCAGATTAGAGCCATAAAGCAGACTAGACATCTACCACTATCAGATTAGAACCATAAGGGAGCCCAGACATCTACCAACCCACTACCACTATCAGATTAGAACCATAAGGTAGACTAGACATCTACCACCCCTTTACCACAATCACATTAGAGCCATAAAGGAGACTATACATCTACCACCCCACTACCACTATCAGATTAGAGCCATAAGGGAGCCTAGACATCTACCACCCCACTACCACTATCAGATTAGAGCCATAAGGGAGACTAGACAACCAATACCCCATTACCACTATCAGATTAGAGCCATACTGGAGACTAGACATCTACCACCCCACTCCCTCTATCAGATTAGAACCATAAGGGAGCCCAGACATCTACCACCCCACTACCACTATCAGATTAGAGAATAGCCATCTACCACCCCATTACAACTATCACATTAGAGCCATAAGGGAGCCTAGGACATCTACCACCCAATTACCACTATCAGATTAGAGCCATAAGGGAGACTAGACATCTACCAACCCACTACCACTACAGATTAGAACCATAAAGGGAGCTAGACATCTACCACCCACTACCACTATCAGATTAGAGCCATAAAGGAGACTAGACATCTACCACCCCACTACCACTATCAGATTAGAGCCATAAGGGAGTCTAGACATCTACCACTCCATTACCACTATCACATTAGAGCCATAAGGGAGACTAGACATCTACCACCCAATTACCACTATCAGATTAGTGCCAAAAGGGAGACTAGACATCTACCACCCCACTACCACTATTCATATCAGAGCCATAAGGGAGACTGGGCATTTAACACTATCAGATTAGAGCCATAAGGGACACTAGACATCTACCACCCATTGCCACTATCATTAGAGCCATAAAGGAGCCTAGACATCTACCACTCCACTACCACTATCAGATTAGAGCCATAAAGGAGACTAGACATCTACCACCCCACTACCACGATCAGATTAGAGCCATCAGCAGACTAGCATCTACCACTATAAGATTATTGCCAAAGGGAGACTAGACATCCACTACCCACTACCACTATCAGATTAGAGCCATAATGTAGACTAGACATCTACCACCCCACTAAACACTATCAGATGAGAGCCATAACGGAGACTAGACATCTACCACTCCACTACCACTATCAGATTAGAGCCATAAGGGAGACTAGAAATCTACCAACCCACTACCACTATCAGATTAGAACCATAAGGGAGCCCAGACATCTACCAACCCACTACAACTATCAGATTAGAACCATAAGGGAGACTAGACAGCTACCACCCCATTACCACTATCAGAATAGAGCCAAAAGGGAGACTAGACATCTACCACCCCACTACCACTATCAGATTAGAGCCATAAGGGAGACTAGACATCTACCACCCCCACTACCACATTCAGATTAGAGCCATAAGGGAGCCTAGACATCTACCACCCCCACTACCACTATCATATTAGAACCATAAGGGACACTAGACATCTACCAAAATCAAATCAAATCAAATCAAATTTATTTATATAGCCCTTCGTACATCAGCTGATATCTCAAAGTGCTGTACAGAAACCCAGCCTAAAACCCCAAAGAGCAAGCAATGCAGGTGGAGAAGCACACCACCCCATTACCACTATCACATTAGAGTCATAAGGAGCCTAGACATCTACCACCCCACTTCCCAGAATCAGATTAGAGCCATAAAGCAGACTAGACATCTACCACCCCACTACCACTATCAGATTAGAACCATAGTGAGAATAGACATCTACCACCCCATTACCACTATCACATTAGAGCCATAAGGGAGCCTAGACATCTACCACCCCACTACCACTATCAGATTAGAGCCATAAAGTAGACTACATCTACCCACCCCCATACCACCTATCAGATTAGAGCCATAAGGGGCCTAGACATCTACCACCCACACTACCACTGTCAGAGTAGAGCCTAAAGGGAGCCTAGACATCTACCACCCCACTACCACTATCATATTAGAACCATAAGGGACACTCGACATCTACCCACCCCCATTACCACTATCACATTAGAGTCATAAGGGAGCCTAGACATCTACCACCCAATTACCCCTATCAGATTAGAGCCATAAGGGAGTCTAGACATCTTCCACTCCATTACCACTATCAGATTAGAGCCATAAGGGAGACTAGAAATCTACCAACCCACTACCACTATCAGATTAGAACCATAAGGGAGACTAGACATATACCACCCCTTTACCACAATCACATTAGAGAATAGACATCTACCACCCCATTACAACTATCACATTAGAGCCATAAGGGAGATTAGACATGTACCACCCAATTACCACTATCAGATTAGTGCCATAAGGGAGACTAGACATCTACCACCCACTACCACTATCATATCAGAGCCATAAGGGAGACTAGACATCTACAACCCCACTACCACTATCAGATTAGAACCATAAGGGAGACTAGACATCTACCACCCCACTACCACTATCAGATTAGAGCCATAAGGGAGTCTAGACATCTACCACCCCATACACTATCACATTAGAACCATAGGAAGGGACTCTAGACATCTACCCCCCATTACCACTATCAGATTAGTGCCATAAGGGAGACTAGACATCTACCACCCACTACCACTATCATATCAGAGCCATAAGGGAGACTGGGCATTTACACTATCAGATTAGAGCATAAGGGCACTAGACATCTACACCCCATTGCCATTATGAGTAGAGCCCATAAAGGAGACTAGACATCTACCACTCCACTACCACTATCAGATTAGAGCCATAAAGGAGACTAGAATCTACCACCCCACTACCACAATCAGATTAGAGCATCAAGCAGACTAGCATCTACCACTATAAGATTATTGCCAAAGGGAGACTAGACATCCCTACCCCACTACCACTATCAGATAGAGCCTAATGTAGACTGACATCTACCACCCCACTACACACTATCAGATGAGAGCCATAAGGGGAACGAGACATCTACCATCCTCTACACTATCAGATTAGAGCCATAAGGGAGACTAGAAATCTACCAAACCACTACCACTATCAGATTAGAACCATAAGGGAGCCCAGACATCTACCAACCCACTACCACTATCAGATTAGAACCATAAAGGAGACTAGACATCTACAACCCCACTACCACTATCAGCTTAGAGCCATAAAGCAGACTAGACATCTACCACCCACTATCAGATTTAGACCATAAGGAGACTAGAATCTACCACCCCATTACAACTATCAGATTAAGAGCCATAAGGGAGGATAGGACATCTACCACCCCACTACCAGTATCAGATTAGAGCATAATGGAGTCTCGACATCTACCACCCCACTACAACTATCATATCAGAGCCATAAAAGACTGGGGCATTTAACAATATCAGATTAGAGCCATAAGGGACACTAGACATCTACCACCTCATTGCCACTATTAGATTAGAGCCATAAAGGAGCCTAGACATCTACCACTCCACTACCACTATCAGATTAGAGCCATAAAGGAGACTAGACCTCTACCACCCCACTACCACTATCAGATTAGAGCCATAAGGGACACTAGACATCTACCACCTCATTGCCACTATAAGATTATAGCCAAA
>NW_022265066.1:0-18948 GCF_002021735.2 Oncorhynchus kisutch | reverse complement strand
CAAGGTTTCCGGTGTGCCCACACACGATAGGTTCGGTGAACCCGGATCCTAACACTTACCACAGCGGCTGTAGCGAGGCTTCAAGTCCGTCCACGGCACATGGGGCTTCTACACACCGAGGTGGACCTAGTGGCCCACAACACCGTAAAGGACAACATAACGCTGTTGGAGCTCAAGACCAGGAACAACGACACTAGAGCATACCACCTTTGGCGATACAACATGCAGCTGTAGCTGATGTTTCTCGCTCACGTGACCCGGTGATAATCAGGCCGGGGACCAACCAGTTTACCATACGGAGTTGTTAAGGCTCAAGATTTCTAAGAGTATACGCAACAAGTTCCCGTGGCAGAACTGTTTCTGCCCCAGGTGCTTAACTGTCTGGCTCCCATGTATGTGAACATAAGACTCCACTGGCCTCCGGTTAGACCCTACCAACTTGTGTTACAGGAACATACTTTTCAACCAGGAGAAAATTAAGAACAGGAAGACTGGGGAGGCATTAATGACCGGAGATTCGGATGATTCTCTCTCGTGTTGAAATCGACCACGATGAAGAGGAATAAACGTACATGTAGTGTCCATGCGAGAGTTCAGTGGTGAAACATCCGACCAGGGCCAAAATCTCCAACCGTAGGGAATTTTGTCTGACCAGGGTTCATTTTTCCAACCAGGTTTCCAAACCTAGAGCATTTGTCCAATGTGCCTAAACATCCGAACCACGACCAGGGCTCATTTATCCAACCAGGGCTCCAACCCTAGAGCATTTTTCAATTGGTATACCAATACTGTCCCGGCTAGACTGTCCATGTACAGACTATAGACCTACTCCATTTGGCTCTTAGTTGATCGGATAACGCTTTGACTGAAATGGGATTGAAACACAAGGCTATCCACGCAATGCTTGCAAACCCTCACCTGGCGCCGATTGGACTCTGATAGACCATCTCATAGTAATCCACAAAGTCAAGGACAGTGACTACATCGAGGGTGATTCGCAGGCATCCATATTAAGCATGGCAAGAACACTAGCGTGTGGTTACAGGTCGGAAAACGCAGGCAGCCAGTGTGTAGTGCTTGTAAAGGACGGAGCGGGAGCACAGAGAGAGATCAGACTAAACCCTCTGTACCTTTTTATTTTTTTATTTTTTTATTTGACCTTTTATTTAACCAGGTAGGCAAGTTGAGAACAAGTTCTCACCTCACAGAGTTCTGTAAGCATAATCTGCGCACCTTAGAATACACCATGATGAAGCTGTTGGGCAACATGGGTATGAAAAACAAGTTGTTTCCAGTGACCGGTGTGAAGGGAGACTCCTCCGAGGATGAGCTCCTAGAGGGAACCTCGGTTGATAACCTGGTGTCGTTTCACCAGAAGCACCTGTAGTACCAGGAGTGCAAGGACGATAGCGTATTCGTGAACACGCTCAAAGATCTGAAACCTCCCGAGCGTGAGCTGTCCACATAGATCCCAGTTACGCAGACGGCTCGATAGACAGGCCTGAGGGACTCGAGGGCGTCTTTGTGGCGACTTTCGCGGACCCCAAGACTATGCAATTGTCTACATTGAGGGATGTGTGTCTAGGGTGTTCGAGCACAGAGGCTAACACGCTGCTCGTGGAGTTGGCAAACGTTCTGAAGGTAGTTTGACCGTGTGCACCGGAGACTCTGACCTGGTGGCCGTGCTGATGGCTTGTGGCCGCGAGGGCATTACTATGAGGCTAGACAACAAGAGCTACCACGAGGATCGAGACATGCACATGTCAACCTTTGGTGAGCTGCTGTTTGCCATTCCCGACAACCTCCCATCCAAGCTTCAGTTTAGGGAACTGGCTTCAAGTGAGGATAGGTTCCGAGTGCTCTGTGACGTCGCCGATGAGGACAAAATACCTGCTGCCGAAGACTCGAAAGCAACACGACTCATTTGAGGCCATTCTGGATAAGCACAGTAATGTCAACTGTAAGAAAACAGTAGCTATGTACTTAGGCGGGATCAGGGGATCTCTCTACCGCACCTTCCTGTCTAGGTTCTTTGAGTCGAACGCCCGTAAGGATTGGTTGGGGCTCATTGTAGACAGACTGTTACATCTTCGAAACGCTATGCCCCACATCTGACGAGAGTCTGGTATCGGGTCCGAGTTGGATACCCCCCCTTCTACCGGTGAGAAGAGGAAGAACTTGTGTCTGCAAGGGCATGTGGTCCCCGAGCTCTACCTAAACGACGGCGCAGAATATAAGGTGGTCCTGAGCAAAGTACAGAAAAATGCTTGCTATGTCGTGCTTGTAAGTCTTCAATAACTGTGAAATCATTATACAGACCGAGGTTGTGAATAGCGGAATTGTGTTGCTGCTCTTTTTGGACTTTCTGCATGGTTATCGATAGTCCACATCATCATGACGCAGGTCAACCAGTTGTAATGCAAAACGTAGGTTGTGCTATAGACCTAGTTTTATCCGCGATCGGATGGATGAGTCGTGGTCGGATGAATAATGGTCCCCTGCAAATAGGCTCTGGTTGGATAATAAACAATTTGAGGTGTTAAGGACGAGATATGGAATCTTGTTGGGGTGAAACACAAAGTCGCAATTGCAAATAAAAGGTTAGAGTCTGGATTCTGTACATGTATATTTAATATTGGAGAAAACTTATAGCATTTCCACAACAATTAAAACACACATAACATAGAGAGAGATTGTCAACTTGCAATATTCAGGGTCCTATGCATTCACTACATAATAGAAATGACACAAAGCCTGTTAGAAAGATATACATTTAAAACAGCTGTGTCAGTTTCCAGTTTGCAGGGTGGGGTTGATACAGTCTCTTTCTTATTGCATTTCCGTCTCATACACAGAGACAACAGCATATCACACAAGACGTTGACTGATAACCAGCACGGCTGCCAACACCAATAATTATGTGCAACCTATATTGTCCCAAAAGATTACACTCTTTCCGGGTCGTCCCTGGTGTAGATCTTGGCCTCTCACAACGGCCTCTTTTTCGGACTCAAGGTAAGTGAATAGATTGGTGTAATGTTGATCTCTGTCACGGACTTCTGCGAAGTCCATGCCTCTCCTTGTCTCGGGCGGTGCTCGGCGGTCGACGTCAACCGTCTTCTAGCCATCATTGATCATTTTTCATTTTCCATTGGTTTGTTTGTCTTCCTACACACCCTGGTTTCAATCCCATTTCATTACCTGTTGTGTATTAACCCTCTGTTTCTCCTCATGTCTTTGTCAGAGATTGTTTATGTTTGTATTGGTGCGCGACGGGTCCTCGTACCCATGTTTATTTATGTATGTACATTTAGTGTTTGAGCATGTTTAGTGGACAAATATTAAAAGGACTCCATTACACCTCGTTTACTCTCCTGCGCCTGATTCCCTGCCACCTATACACACACGACTCTGACAATCTCACCGTCCTCCAAATCTTTCTCAATCTCCTGTTCCTCTTCTTCGCCCAGTAGTCGACCAGTCAATTCGACCAATGCCTTTAGTCCCCTATCAAAATCTCTGGTGTAAAAGGAGTTACCCAGTTGAATGATTTGATCAATGTTCATCATGGAATATTCAGGAACTCCGATAACCTTGGCTAGTTTGAGGATCTTCTCTTTGTTGTTGATGACTGTAGCTCCGATCGCCGATGCGACCCCTTTGGCTTTGTCAGAGGTAGCAAATTTCTTGATCTTTTCCAGGGACTGTTTAAATTTTTCTGTTTTTGAAGTCTTTGTTCCAACTTGATAGGTGCCTCTAGATGTAGCCACTCACCCAGAACTAACCTTTTTGGTTCTGACGTAGACTTCACAGTTTTTTGAGATCTTGCATTGATCACATTGTAAACTTGTGTAACAGAGTACCTTCTGGACATCTCCTCCAGGACATATGTAGGACACTTCCATTTCATCTGACCCGTAGTTCTTCAGACTTAGTCCATCCAAATGACTGTTTCTCATGATTCTGTCACCATCATTTTTCTTCACAGTTCGTCACGCGGCAGGCATCACAGACTACTTTCTTATAGTCTTTAAATTTGGAAAGTCTGCCTATGTCAGGAGCCTCGACCATTAAGGTTGAACCGCTAGGACAATAGACATTGTAGTTCTTGGTCACAGCTAAGACCTTGTATGTCAGGAGCCTCGACCATTAAGGTTGAACCGCTAGGACAATAGACATTGTAGTTCTTGGTCACAGCTAAGACCTTGTATGTCAGGAGCCTCGACCATTAAGGTTGAACCGCTAGGACAATAGACATTGTAGTTTCTTGGTCACAGCTAAGACCTTGTATGTCAGGAGCCTCGACCATTAAGGTTGAACCGCTAGGACAATAGACATTGTAGTTCTTGGTCACAGCTAAGACCTTGTATGTCAGGAGCCTCGACCATTAAGGTTGAACCGCTAGGACAATAGACATTGTAGTTCTTGGTCACAGCTAAGACCTTGTATGTCAGGAGCCTCGACCATTAAGGTTGAACCGCTAGGACAATAGACATTGTAGTTCTTGGTCACAGCTAAGACCTTGTATGTCAGGAGCCTCGACCATTAAGGTTGAACCGCTAGGACAATAGACATTGTAGTTCTTGGTCACAGCTAAGACCTTGTATGTCAGGAGCCTCGACCATTAAGGTTGAACCGCTAGGACAATAGACATTGTAGTTCTTGGTCACAGCTAAGACCTTGTATGTCAGGAGCCTCGACCATTAAGGTTGAACCGCTAGGACAATAGACATTGTAGTTCTTGGTCACAGCTAAGACCTTGTATGTCAGGAGCCTCGACCATTAAGGTTGAACCGCTAGGACAATAGACATTGTAGTTCTTGGTCCACAGCTAAGACCTTGTATGTCAGGAGCCTCGACCATTAAGGTTGAACCGCTAGGACAATAGACATTGTAGTTCTTGGTCACAGCTAAGACCTTGTATGTCAGGAGCCTCGACCATTAAGGTTGAACCGCTAGGACAATAGACATTGTAGTCTTGGTCACAGCTAAGACCTTGTATGTCAGGGAGCCTCGACCATTAAGGTTGAACCGCTAGGACAATAGACATTGTAGTTCTTGGTCACAGCTAAGACCTTGTATGTCAGGAGCCTCAACCATTAAGGTTGAACCGCTAGGACAATAGACATTGTAGTTCTTGGTCACAGCTAAGACCTTGTATGTCAGGAGCCTCGACCATTAAGGTTGAACCGCTAGGACAATAGACATTGTAGTTCTTGGTCACAGCTAAGACCTTGTATGTAGCAACAAGAACTAGTATTAAGATTATTTTCATGGTTGTCCCCATGTTCTCTTTTTGTAATTAGTCAGACCTCTGTCAAGGTTAATGTAGAGGGAGTTGTTACAGCTCATATATACCCTGTTTGTGGAAATCCCCTAAGTATGCCTAACACCTTTCCTGAGACTTGGTTGGATGATTCCTCCTTTTCTGGATGTTTCTGCTTAGATATGTGTAAAACCTGTTTGGGATAGGGGGCAGCATTTCATGTTCGGATGAAAACGTGCCCGCTACTCAGGCCCAGAACCTAGGATATGCATGTAATTAGTAGATTTGGATAGAAAACTCTAAAGTTTCCAAAACTGTTAAACTAATGTCTGTGAGTATAACAGAACTGATATGGCAGGTGAAAACCTGCGGAAATTCTATCCAGGAAGTACAATAATTTGAAAGGCTGTTTTTCCATTGAAAGCCTATCCACCATACAAAGACTTAGGACCCAGTTCACTGTCTCTATAGCTTCTTCTACATGTGGCCAGTCTTTAGGCATTGTTTCAGGCTTTTACTCTGAAAAAGGAGGGAGATAAAGCACTTTCAATGAGTGGACAGTGGACATTTCCAGACATGTGCCCAGCGCGTGATCGGGAGCGCGCCTTTCTTGTTTCTCCTTTTCTATTGACGAAGCTTTTGTCCGGTTGAAATATTATTGATTATTTATGACAAAAACAACATGAGGGTTGATTTTAGACATCGTTTGACATACTTTTAAAACTTTAGTCTGGATGTTGAGAGCGCATTGTGCCTTTGGATTACTGAACTAAATGCACCAACAAAACTGAGGTTTTTGGACATAAAGAGGGACAATATTGAACAAAACGCACATTTATTCTGTAACATGGAGTCCTGTGAGTGCCATCTGATGAAGATCATCAAAGGTTAGTGAATAACCTCTTGAAACTAGGGGGCACTATTTTCATTTTTGGAAAAATAACATTCCCAAAGTAAACAGGCTATTTTGTCAGGACAAGATGCTAGAATATGCATAGGATAGAAAACACTCTAAAGTTTCCAAAACTGTAAAAACATTGTCTGTGAGTATAACAGAACTGATATTGCAGGATATTGCAGGCGAAAGCCTGAGAAAAATCCAATCAGGAAGGGACTCTTATTTAGAAAGCTCTGCGTTCCTATTCGTCTCTATTGAGCAGTGAATGGGATATCAACCAGATTCCTTTTTCTATAGCTTCCCTAATGTGTCTCGTGTCACAATACATAGTTTCAGGCTTTTATTATGAAAAATGAGCCAGAACGACAACATTGCGTCAGTGGTCAGCTGGAGGCTCTCTGAGTGATTTGTGCGTAATACTAAGAAGCCACCTGTCCCGGTTGATATATTATCGAATAGATATTTGAAAAACACCTTGAGGATTGATTATAAAAAACGTTTGCCATGTTTCTGTAGATATTATGGATCTAATTTGGAACATTTTTCAGCGTTGTCGTGACCACAGTTTCCGGTGGATTTCTCAACCAAACGTGAAGTACAAACGGAGGTATTTCGGCTATAAAAATCATCTTTATGGGACAAAATGAACATTTGCTGTCTAACTGGGAGTCTCGTGAGTGAAAACATCCAAAGCTCATCAAAGGTAAACGATTTAATTTGATTGCTTTTCTGATTTTCGTGACCAAGCTGCCTGCTGCTAGCTAGGCATAATGCTATGCTAGGCTATCGATAAACTTACACAAATGCTTGTCTTGCTTTGGCTGTAAAGCATCATTTCAAAATCTGAGATGACAGGGTGATTAACAAAAGGCTAATCTGTGTTTCAATATATTTCACTTGTGATTTCATGAATAGTAATATTTTTTGTCCTTTGCGTTATGCTAATTAGTTACAGTTGATGACAATTCTCCCGGATCCGGGAGAGGGAGTTCCAAAAGGATAGGGGGCAGCATTTTCACTTTTGGATAAATAGCGTGCACAATTTCAACTTCCTGCTACTCATGCCAGGAAAATATTATATGCATATGATTATTAGGTGTGGATAGAAAACTCTGAAGTTTCTAAAACTGGTTCAATCATGTCTGTGACTATAACAGAATTTATGTAGCAGACAAAACTGTTCAGAATTTTTATATTTTTTTTGCCTCTGACCGTTCCCTCAGTTGTCTTTGCCAAGGGATATTTGATAGTGACCATTTTACAGTTCCTACGACTTCCACAGGATGTCACCAGTCTTTGGAATTGGGTTGAAGTTAATCATTGGTGCAACAAAGAAGAAGCACATCCTGGAACAACGTGACACTGTTGAGAGTTACGCAAGAGTGAAAAAGGTGAATGTTTTGTT
Source organism: Oncorhynchus kisutch (assembly GCF_002021735.2). Lineage (NCBI taxonomy): Eukaryota > Metazoa > Chordata > Actinopteri > Salmoniformes > Salmonidae > Oncorhynchus > Oncorhynchus kisutch. The sequence continues at coordinate 11,379 of NW_022265066.1, read as the reverse complement.
TACTTGCTCTATTGAATACAGATTGCCCCGTCTACAATTTGATCGATTATTAACGTTTAAAAATACCTAAAGTTGTATTACAAAAGTAGTTTGAAATATTTTGGCAAAGTTTATAGGCAACTTTTGAAATGTTTTGTGATGACGTTGTGTTTTGGCAAGCTGTTTTTTCCGGATCAAACCAGCTTTATAAATGGACTTTTTGGGTATACATGGACGGAATAAATCGAAAAAAAGGACCAATTGTGATGTTTATGGGACACATTGGAGTGCCAACAAAGAAGCTCGTCAAAGGTAATGCATGTTTTATATTTTATTTCAGCGTTTTGTGTAGCGCCTGCTACGCTAGTTCTTTTGTTTACAACTGGTTCAGGTGGGTGCATGCTATCAGATAATAGCTTCTCATGCTTTCACCAAAAAGCATTTTTAAAATCTGACATGTTGGCTGGATTCACAACGAGTGTAGCTTTAATTGAGTATCCTGCATGTGTGATTTAATGAAAGTTTGAGTTTTGTAGCGTTTTATTTGAATTCGGCGCTCTGCAATTCCCGGGGAAATTGGCCACTTGAGACACTATCCCCAAGAGTGTCTTCAGAATATGGCCATTTTGACATGAATTTAAAAATGCCTCAGATAGGACCCAAAAAGTGTCTGGAGCTATCCGTCAGGGTAAGAGTGACAACAGGTCCACATGTCAAAATGGGGGAAATATTAGCAAATGGCTCAATGGTTATTCATGAGAATCGTGTTGTTGTAATGTTGAGTGTATCATGGGATCTCATCTGAAATCTGTGGCTTGACTACAAACCTGTAACCTATGCTACTGTGGCCTATAGAGCTAGAAGGCTGGATATTATTCGACCATGCTGGTAATTTATGAACATTTGAACATCTTGGCCATGTTCTGTTATAATCTCCACCCGGCGCAGCCAGAAGAGGACTGGCCACCCCACATAGCCTGGTTCCTCTCTAGGTTTCTTCCTACAGTGCCTTGCGAAAGTATTCGGCCCCCTTGAACTTTGCGACCTTTTGCCACATTTCAGGCTTCAAACATAAAGATATAAAACTGTATTTTTTGTGAAGAATCAACAATAAGTGGGACACAATCATGAAGTGGAACGACATTTATTGGATATTTCAAACTTTTTGAACATATCAAAAACTGAAAAATTGGGCGTGCAAAATTATTCAGCCCCCTTAAGTTAATACTTTGTAGCGCCACCTTTTGCTGCGATTACAGCTGTAAGTCGCTTGTGGTATGTCTCTATCAGTTTTGCACATCGAGAGACTGACATTCTTTCCCATTCCTCCTTGCAAAACAGCTCGAGCTCAGTGAGGTTGGATGTCTTTATGTTTGAAGCCTGAAATGTGGCAAAAGGTCATCATGTTCAAGGGGGCCAAATACTTTCGCAAGGCACTGTAGGTTTTGGCCTTTCTAGGGAGTTTTTCCTAGCCACCGTGCTCCTACACCTGCATTGCTTGCTGTTTGGGGTTTTAGGCTGGGTTTCTGTACAGCACTTTGAGATATCAGCTGATGTACGAAGGGCTATATAAATACATTTGATTTGATTTTGATAAAGTCAAATTTCCCAAGTAAGGCATTTATGACAAAAATATTTCTCTATTACAAATACAATAACTTTTGCATGTGTCAATTACCTTTGTTTCTGCCCAGTTTCAAACCAGGGACCTTTAGCATTTGATGTGAAATTGCAAACCACGACACTACAGAAACTGCTGCTTGAATTGTAATCAATGAGTAAACAAAATTTTACAGATATTCATTGCATAAAGTCAAATTTCCAAAGTAAGGCATTTAATGAAAAATAATTGTGCATGTCATGCACCTTTGTAAAATCCAGTTGAAAAATAAATGACTTAAGGTAATGTAAAGGACACCTAGTTAATATGAGTAGTGAATAACTCGTGTTTTTAATATTCTGCAAAAAACAGCTAGTTGATGAGATGCTGAAAGAGAATTGCAAGAATCGCGCAATTTCACAGGCGGGCCACAAACAGGCAAATAACAAAAAGCATCTCGGAACACACAACTCGTCAGTCGTTGTCAGTGGATTGTATTGGCGGGAAGAACAAAAATATCGTCTGCAGGGTAATCGAAGTCGCCGCATCTAATGTCAAGCCACAGATCACAGGTGAGAAATGGTGGTAATGCAACAGCTGTTAATCAGACTCACTTTTACTTTATATAGTGCACCAAGAGATAGTTTCTCGCTTACGACCATACTGGCCTGAGTGAGCACTTCCTGTTTGGAAAGTTTGACAGGTGTTGGTAATTAAGTCGTGAGTGAGTGTTTGTTTGAAAGCTTTTTTGGTTATTTTCATCGTTTTTTGGAGTATAATTTAGATTTTTGCATTTGAACAAGTTTAAGTTTGGTTCGTTTTTTCCTCTGCAGTTTTGCTGCTTGGGGGAGAGTGTTTTGGGTTTAATTTTTTTACAATGACGGACAACATGGCAATGGCTAATGGAATGGACAAGGACAAAGAAAATGCTCAATGGAAGAAACATGGAGATGAAGGTGAGATGAAATATGGTAAAGAATTTACGGTGGCAGTGGAGTTGATGGGAGAAGATAAAGTCACAACGATGGAATTACTACGTGCGATTAAAGAGGTATGTGGAGAGGTTGTGGGATGTAGAGTAAAAGGAGAAAGAAAGTACAAGGTCACGATGAGAAATAGAAAAGGAAAAGAGCGCTTAATGGATGGCTTTATGATTAAAGAAACAAGAATTATAGCAAGAGACATGGTTTCCAATGAACTTATAGTTTCTTTCATGAATCTGCCTGAGTATATGGAAGACAACGCTATATTGGCCAAGCTAGGTAGCTGGGGTGTATCAGCAGTCTCTGCTATGTGGGTGCCTCGGAAAAAGGTGAAGTGGAGGGGAGTGGGATGCTGACAATAATAAAGGAGACACAAATGGATACAGGAAGCTTTTTGTCACTGCCTTGTGGAATTTCAACTCTTTGTCCGCTTTTTCCCACAAGGCTGAAATATGTGCCCTCGCTTTGAAATAAGTAAGCAAGGTTAGTTTGTATTTCATCCAACAATCTGTGCTACAAATTATGGCTACAGTATATGCAATTTCTTCCACTTTTTGAGTGACACAAAGATGCTTATCTAAATGGTGAAAATGCAACAGCTGTTAATCAGACTCACTTTGACTTTATATAGTGCACCAAGAGATATTTTCTCGCTTACGACCACACCGGCCTGAGTGAGCACTTCCTGTTTGGAAAGTTTGACAGGTGTTGGTAATTAAGTCGTGAGTGAGTGTTTGTTTGCTTGAGAGCTTTTTTGGTTATTTTCATCGTTTTTTGGAGTATAATTTAGATTTTTGCATTTGAACAAGTTTAAGTTTGGTTCGTTTTTTCCCCCTTTGCAGTTTTGCTGCTTGGGGGAAGAGTTTTTTGGGTGTTAATTTTCTTTACTATGACAGACAACATGGCAATGGCTAATGGAATGGATAAGGACAAAGAAAATGCTCAACGGAAGAAAAATGGAGATGAAGGAGAGATGAAATATGGTAAAGAATTTACGGTGGCAGTGGAGTTGATGGGAGAAGATAGGGTCACGACGATGGAGTTACTACGTGCAATTAAAGAGGTGTGTGGAGAGGTGGTGGGATGTAGAGTAAAAGGAGAAAGAAAGTACGAGGTCACGATGAGAAATGGAAAAGGAAAAGAGCGCTTAATGGATGGCTTTATGATTAAAGAAACAAGAATTATGGCAAGAGACATGGTTTCCAATGAACTTATAGTCTCTTTCATGAATCTGTCTGTGTATATGGAAGACAACGCTATATTGGCCAAGCTATGTAGCTGGGGTGTATCAGCAGTCTCTGAAATCAGGAGGAGAGTTTGGCCAGGGACGGAGATAGCAGATGGCACGAGATACTGCAAAGTGAAATTTACTGACACTGTGAAATCATTGCCGTACTCTACAAAGTTTGACACACTTGAAGGAGGAGAGTACTTTAGAGTTATTCATGATAAGCAGGTCAGAGTTTGTAGGCTTTGTATTCAGCCTGGTCATATTTTGAAGGACTGCCCTGAATTAAAATGTTATAAGTGTGGGAAGCAAGGGCATTATGCAAGAGAATGTTTAGGTGGAAAGGAAAGGGCATTTTGCGAAGGATGTCGCATGAGAACTGACGAGTGCAACTGTGGAGAGGTTGTGAATGAGGAGAGGAGCCAAGATCTTTTTGTGGAGACTGATGTATCACCGAGACCAGAAGAAGATGATGGAGGAGAGGACGTGGTGGAGGGTGGAGAGACGGAGAACGCAAGAAGGGAGAAAATCGAACAGAAGACGAACGAAATAGGGAGCAGTATGGACTCAGAAATAAGAAGAGGGAGTTTTCAGGAGGAGAAGGGGAGTGGGCTGGATGGAGGAACTGGAGACTCACAGATTTTGGGGGGGACCTCGGGCTATGTGGGTGCCTCGGAAGAAGGTGAAGTGGAGGGGAGTGGGATGCTGACAATAATAAAGGAGACACAAATGGATACAGGAAGCACAACAGGCACTGGAAAGAAGAGTTTAAGTTTCTTGGAAGAGATGGCTTTAGAATCAATTTCAGATTCAGATGACATGGAACAGATTGACAGAAAATGGGGAGGCTACAGGAAGAGGAAAGCGGCGGCGGAGGTGAAAAAGGACAGAAAAGGAAGAAAACATGACAACAGATAGAGGTAAATGAGAAAATATTTATTATTTTTACTATTTATTGGAATGGTTAATTTTATGTCAATAAATGCGAACGGTTTAAGAACAATGGAAAAATTTCAAAGAATAGTCAAAATGAAGAATTCTGATATTTTATGCCTTCAAGAAACACATTGGGACAATATATGTATTTTAGAAGTTAAAAAAATATGGAGAGATTTTATTTTTGTTAACAATGGCAGGGGTAATTCATGTGGTGTTGCTATTTTATTGAAGAAGGATGTGGTAGAGAATGTGAAACATATATATAATGATAATAATGGGAGGATTTTAATTTTGGATTTTGAATATATGAGTATGGTTTTTAGAATTATAAATATTTACGCGCCTAATAATGAAATAGAGCGCAAAGATTTATTTTTAGAATTAGGGAAATGGTGTGAGGGGAATTGTATTGTAGTTGGGGATTTTAATGTTAAAATGGATAGACTGGATATGACAAGAGGAGCTATTTTTAGAAGTGATGAATCTGGGGGGTTTTAAAGAAGATGATGTTAGAAAAAGGAATAATTGATATGTGGAGAGAGGAAAATCCAGACAAAAGAGAATTTTCTAGAAGGCAGGTGGTTTTAGGGGATTTGAAACAAACAAGGATAGATCTGGTTTTAGTAAAAGAAGGTTTAAGGAATTTTATGAAAGATATTAAGTATGTTTTACAACTTTTAGTGATCATGCAGGTTTAACATTTTCAGTGGGTTTAGATAAGGAAAGAACAGGGGGTGGAATATGGTGTATGAATGCAGGGTATTTAGAAGATGAGGAATATGGGAAACAAATTAAATCTTTGATAGCATGTGAAATGGAGGATAAGCGGAAAGAGAATGATAAGTGTTTATGGTGGGACAAGGTTAAGGAAAAAATAAAAGGTTTTAGTATAAGATATGCAAGGAAAAAGAGAGGAAAAATGAAAAGAGAAGAAAATGAGTTGAGGGCTAGATTGGATGAAGAAATGGGGAAGTGTGACAGTGAACCTAATTATAATATAGAAACGTTTTTAGATTTAAAAGCAAAACTGAGTAAATATGAAATAGATAAGTGTAAGGGTGCACCTATTTTATTGGAAGCTTATCAATATTAGTTATAGTTTAATATAGTTTCTCGCTTACGGCCATACCAGCCTGAATACGCATTTCCTGATTGGAGAAGTGACGACAGGTGCGAGTGTCTGAGCTGTGAGTGAGTGTTTGCTGGAGAGTGTTTGCTCAAGAGCTATTTTTGTTAAATTAATTGGTTTTTGCAATATAATTTATTATTTTCTTTAGTTGAATAGTTTAAAGTTTGGTTAGTCTTCCCCCTTGCAGTTTTTCTGCTTGGGGGAGAGGTTTTTTGGATTTATTTTTTACTATGATGGACAACATGGAAAAGACAAACGGAATGGACAAAGACAACGAAAAGGCGCAACGGAAGAAAAATGAAGATAACGAAGGAATGAAATATGGAAAAGAATACACGGTGGCAATTAAGTTGGAAGGAGAAGACAAAGTGACGACAATGGAACTACTAAGAGCAATTAAGGAGGTGTGTGGAGAGGTGGTGGGATGCCGAATGAAAGGAGAAAAGAAGTATGAAATTACGATGAGAAATGAAAGAGGAAAAGAACGGTTAATGGATGGATTGCGAATAAAGGACACAAAGATTCTGGCGAGAGATATTAATGTGAAGGAATTGGTGGTGTCTTTTATGAATCTCCCAGTATACGTAGAAGATGGTGTGATACTGAGCAAGCTGAGTAGCTGGGGAGTGACGGCCATCTCGGAGATAAGGAGGAGAGTTTGGCCAGGAACGGAGGTGGTTGACGGGACACGTTTCTGCAAGGTCAAGTTCACAGAAAAAGTGACATCATTACCTTATTCTACTAGAATTGAGACGTTGGAGGGAGCAGAATATTTCAGGGTCATTCATGACAAACAGGTCAGAGTGTGTCGTATGTGTATTCAATCCGAGCACATAGTTAAAGACTGCCCGGAATTTCAGTGTTTTAAGTGTGGCAATCAAGGACACTATGCGAGAGAATGTGATGGAGAGAAGGAAAGGAATTTTTGTGGTGGATGCAGAAAGAGATTGGCGGAGTGCAAATGTGGAGAGGTTGGGGCTGAAGAGGGGAGTCAAACAATATTCGAGGAAGCAGTGGTATTGTCGCAAGAAGGAGAAGAAGATGGAGCAGAGGACGTGGTGGAAGGTGGAGAGACGGAGGAAGGAAGAAGGAAGAAGGACCAGAAGATACATGAAATTGGGAGCAGTATGGACTCAGAAATAAGAAGAGGGAGTTTTCAGGAGGAGGGGGGGAGTGGACTGGGGGGAAGCACGGGGGGATCACAGGTTTTGGGGGAAAGCACAGCACTAACAAGTAGCTTGGGGGGTGAAGAAATGGAGGGGGTTATGGAGTTGATGACAATACCAGAGACGGCGATGAGCACGGGGAGCACAACGACTATACCAGAAGTGGAGACGAATACGGGGAGCACAACGGAGGTGGATGCCAAGAGTGGGAGTTGGCTGGATAGCATGGACTTGGAGGAGATATCGGACACGGATGATGGGCAAAAGATGGAAAGAACGAGGGAAGGATACAGGAAGAGGAAAGCGGTGGGAAGAGGGGGAGAGAAAGGGTGGAAGAAGAAAGAAACTGGATAACAGGTAGAGGATAATGAAATTATATTAAATTATTTTATTATTTATTAGAATGGTCAATATAATGTCAATAAATGCAAATGGTTTGAGAACAATGGGAACATTTAATAGAATAGTCCAAATGAAGAATTCAGATATTTTATGTATTCAAGAAACACACTGGGATAATGTTTGTGTTTTAGAAGTAAAAAAAATATGGAGGGATTTTATTTATGTAAATAATGGCAGAGGGAATTCAAGTGGGGTTGCAATTTTATTAAGGAAGGATGTAGTAGAAAATGTGAAGAAGATATATAATGATAATAATGGGAGGATTTTAATTTTGGATTTTGAATATATGAATAGGGTTTTTAGGATTATAAATATTTATGCGCCGAATAATGAGATAGAGCGAAGGAATTTATTTTTAGAATTAGGGAAATGGTGTAAGGGTAATTGTATTTTAGTTGGGGATTTTAATGTTAAAATGAATAGATTAGATATGTCAAGGGGAGCTATTTTTAGAAGTGACGTATCGAGGGGGGTTTTAAGGAAGATTATGTGTGAAAACAGTCTGATTGATATATGGAGAGACGAGAACCCGAATAAGAGAGGTTTTTCTAGAAGGCAGGTGGTTTTAGGGGAGTTGAAACAGACACGGATAGATCTGGTTTTAGTAAATGAAGGGTTAAGGAATTTTATGAAGGATATTAATTATATTTTTACAACTTTTAGTGATCATGCTGGGTTAACATTTTCGGTGGGGTTAGATAAGGAAGGGAAAGGGGGAGGAATATGGTGCATGAATGCAGGGTATCTAGGTGATGAAGAATATGGAATACAGCTTAAATCTTTGATAGAACATGAAATGAAGGATAAGCAAAAAGGGAATGATAAGTGTCAGTGGTGGGAAAATGTAAAGAAAAAAATAAAAGGTTTTAGTATTAGATATGCAAGGAAGAAGAGGAGTAGGATGACAAGAGAAGAACATTTTTTAAGAGAAGAATTGAATGAAGAAATGAGGAAATGTGATATTGATCCTATTTATAATATTGAAAGGTTTTTAGATTTAAAGGCACAATTGAGCAAATGTGAAATAGATAAGTGTAAGGGGGCATCTATTAGAAGTAGGGCAAAGTATGTGCTAGAAGGGGAGAAATGTACGTCTTTTTTTCTTGGTTTAGAGAAAACTAAACAGACGAAATCATATATTAGTGAGATAGAAAATGTAAAGGGTGAAGTGGTAAATGATTATGTTGAGATATTAGAAACCGTACAGAATTTTTATAAGGATTTATTTAAGAAAGGGGAGGTGGATGAGGGGTGTGTAAAGGAGATTTTAGGTAGTGTGGATGTGCAAATTGGTGTTGAGGATAAGCAAAGATGTGATAGGAAGATAACAGTGGATGAAGTGAAAGATGCAATTAAGGGTTTAAAAATAAATAAAAGTCCTGGAGTAGATGGACTAATTGCAGAGTTTTATAAAATGTATGAAAGTTTTTTAGCACCGATTTTAATGGAAGTGTATCAATATATGGAAGATAATAATACTGTTTCAGACTCCATGGTGACAGGGCTGATAACGATTTTATATAAAAATAAGGGGAGCAAATTAAAATTGGAGAATTATAGGCCAATTAGTTTATTAAACTCAGATTATAAGATTTTAGCTAAGATATTGGCAAATAGGATGAAGATGGTTTTAAATGATATTATAGCACCTACACAAAATTATAGTGTGCCTGGAAGAGACATAGCTGATACTATTATCACACTTAAAAATGTGATAAATAAAATGAATAGCGATAAGAGAGGGGGAATTGTTTTAAGTATAGATTTTAATAAAGCTTTTGACAGGGTGGAACATGATTTTATGTTTAGGGTACTGGAAAAATATGGGTTTGGAAACAGAATAATAGGATGGATAAAATTATTATATAGAAAGGCAAAAAGTAGAGTAAAATGTAATGGGGTTTTTAACAGATTATTTTATTCTTGAGAGATCGGTGAGACAGGGGTGCCCTTTATCAGCATTATTGTATGTTTTATCGGTAGAACCCTTAGCGGCATACCTTAAAAAATATAATTGTATAAATTGTGTAGAGACTCCGTAAGGAGGTTTTAGTTTAATTCATCAATATGCAGACGATACCACAATAACAGTTAGAGATGAGGGAAGTGTTAAAAGGGTGATGGAGTGTTTTAAAGTATATGAGCAAGCCTCAGGAGCAAAAGTGAATATGGAGAAGTCAGTAATAATGTATGTTGGGAAGATTAATGAGGGGATTTTTCCTTTTAAAAGGGTAAATGATTATTTTAAGGTGTTAGGTGTGTTTCTAGGGGTGAAGGAACAGGAAGCTAGGGATCTGACATGGAGTGGTGTAATAAATAAAATTAGAAAGGTGGTAAATATGTGGAGGGGAAGGTCTTTGAAATTAAAAGGGAAAGTAATTGTTGTAAATTCCTTGCTGATGTCAATTTTTATTCATGTCATGAATGTTTTAGACGTACCAGAATGGGTTTTATCGGAAATAAATACGATTTTAGTTGATTTTTTATGGGATGGGAAAGGTGCGAAGATTTCTTTAAAACTTTGATTGCAGGTTATGAGGAGGGGGGTTTGAAGTTGGTGGATTTAAATGTGAGGAAAAAAGCAATTAGAGTCAAAATGGTACGTAAATATTATATGGTGAATTAGATTATGGATGGAAAATATTTTTTAAGGAGTATTTGCAGGAGGCTGGGAGGATGGGGGACAATGGTTTATTGATGTGTATGAAAAAGGAAATGTTGGGTAATATACCTTGTTTTATAGAGAAGTGTTTGAGGCTTGGGGGGAGTTTTTACCAAATATTTATTATGAGTGTACCATTTTAGACAATATTTTAAATCAGCCAATTTTTTTAAATCCCAAGATACAGTATAATAATAAGATGTTGTTTTGTAAATATTTTATGAGGGCTGGGATGAGACAGATTGGGGACATTTTATATGAGGTCATTCCGGGGTTCCTTCCATGTGAGGCAATATTTGATAATGTGGATGAAGAAAACTATGAAATAAGTAGAACTACTGTGGAGAACATGTATAAGAGAATATTAGGATGTCTTCCTGGGAGTGGGGTGTGTTAATAAATAAAGAGGTGGCTACAAGAGCTAGGGGTTTACCGGTTTATATTATGAAAAGTTAATGGGAAGAAGTATGATTTGTCAGGTTTGAAAGTTAAAAAGGTTTATGAAAAATGTATTTTAAGAGAGATAAAAAACTCCTGCTTCGGAAAAAGTGTGGTCTAGGTGTGTTTGCAATATCAGATGTGAAATCAATATGGAAGAATGTAAATGTAAAATTAATTCTATAGAATGTGAAGACAATGATTTAAATTGAAACAATATAGGATATTTCCGACGTGGTTTACATCAGATAAATAGAGATGTTAAAGAGAATGTGCATATTTGTGGTACGGGGGGTGGAAAAATTTATGCACTTTTTTGGTTGAATGTAGTAGATTAGAAGAGTTTCATAAGTTTTTAAAGGGATTTATACAACATTGGGGAGAAGAGATTGTTGCTGGGTTGAGTGGAAGAGGTTGTTCTTTTTGGTTTAACTGGGAAAAGCAAAGTTTTTAATTTTAATTTGATGAATTTTGTTCTTAGCCATGCCAGATACGCTGTAAGACTAAGAAGGAATTTGGGACATTATGAAGGAAAATTGTGAGTGTGGAGGTTTTATTTAGAAGTATTTTAGAGAAAGATATAGAAGTAATATATAAATATGGTGGATGTAATTTTGAAAAATTGTTTGTGTGGGGGAGCACTTTTATTGAGTCGAATGGAAAAATTGTTTTAATTATTAATGGTTTTGGTGGATGATTGGGGTTTTAATAGGTTTTCTTTTCTTTTCTTTTTTGATTTTGTAAAAGGGTGAATTGTTCGTCTTAATTATTATTGACTGAATGTTGTAAATATTATGTGTTTTTTCATATAAAGAAAAAAAGAAAAAAAAGGTACACCTATACTTGGATGGGA
>NW_022265065.1:0-18851 GCF_002021735.2 Oncorhynchus kisutch | reverse complement strand
GAGTTTGGAGCCCAGTTTGATCACATGAACCTAGAGGAGCAGCAAGCTGGTTCTGAAGGAGCTGGTCGTCCCCTTCCTGTCTCGACCCACATCAGGTAATCATCAGCTGATTGGATGTTTGTTTTTGATTGGTTCGTTTTTCAAGAATATCACAATGTTTTTCATTTATTTGTTATTTTTGATAGTTGGTGATGACATATAAAACATTACACAATGTACCTGCAATTTGGATAGGTTTAGGCCTTTCACATGTTTGTGTTTTGATGTTTATGTCTGTGTGTTAATAATCCCCCTCTCTCCAGACTCTGGCTGTGTGTCCAACTCTAACAGCAGTGTGGACTGGTTGCAGAAGAACTTGGGGCCGTTCTCAGTTCTTGTGTCCCTCGGAACCTTTGAATCTCAACACAGACTTCTCTCCTGTATGTCTAATTTTCCTGCCGACTACGCCACAATGATTATTCGTAGATATTTGTCCTTACCAAGTATGATAACCTTCTTGTCTCCTCTCCTTCCAGTTGTCAGCCCTGGAGGTTTCTCTCCAAAACAGACAGCAGAGCTGGTGGTGTTGCCTCTTCCTGGGCTTCCAGGGAAAGATGTCATCATCAGCAAAGTGTTTGACTACCTGACCGAGTCACCAAAGGAGAGAAACTCCCTGAGTTCCTGTACCACCTCGTCAGGCTCTCTGAAGAGGTAACACTTTGTGCATTAGTAAACACAAGTTATAACTTGTTCTTCAACTGATATTGATACTTATCTTGTTGTTATGTTGATGTTATTGTTGTTGTTGTTATATTGATGAAGGACTTTGATGTCTTGGTGTCTTTGAACATCTTGGCCATGTTCTGTTATAATCTCCACCCGGCACAGCCAGAAGAGGACTGGCCACCCCCACATAGACTGGTTCCTCTCTAGGTTTTCTTCCTAGATTTTGGCCTTTTCTAGGGAGTTTATCCTAGCCACCGGCTTCTACACCTGCATTGCTTGCTGTTTGGGGTTTTAGGCTGGGTTTCTGTACAGCACTTTGAGATATCAGCTGATTGTAAGAAGGGCTATATAAATACATTTTATTTGATTTGATGTCCTTTTTCAGATGATGCTACCATGTGACAGCTTTAAGACCATGTAAGTGGATTCAACAGAAGTCTAACGATGAAGAGGTCGTTTTTTATCTTAATGACCTTGTAAAACCACAAAGCACCACTACTACACTTTGACATGTCTGTTTGTCTGTGTCTGTCTCAGCTCTGAGCGTCTGTACCAGGCCTTACCGTCTGCACCTCCAGAGATGGAGCCAGTTATTCAGGCCATTATAGACAACCTGATGCAGATCGCTCCAGAAGGTCAGTCATCCTTCATTAACCACGTTGACTATTTTAACACGAATAAGATTATTCAAAACAATATATCAACTGACTATTTTTCAATGCGTTTTCTAACTTTTGTTGACAGATTGCTTGCCGATGAATATGAAGGTGAGAATGTATCTCTTTTTTGTTATTATATCTTTCATTGACTACAGCAATGAGGTAATGTAACTACTGTAATTGACTACTGTAATGAGGTAATCTAACTACTGTAATTGACTACTGTAATGAGGTAATGTAACTACTGTAATTGACTGCTGTAATGAGGTAATGTAACTAATGTAATTGACTACTGTAATGAGGTAATGTAACTACTGTAATGAGGTAATGTACTACTGTAATGAGGTAATGTAACTACTGTAATTGACTGCTGTAATGAGTAATGTAACTACTGTAATTGACTACTGTAATGAGTAATGTAACTACTGTAATTGACTGCTGTAATGAGGTAATGTAACTACTGTAATTGACTGCTGTAATGAGGTAATGTAACTACTGTAATTGACTACTGTAATGAGGTAATGTAACTACTGTAATTGACTGCTGTAATGAGTAAGTGTAACTTACTGTAATTGGACTACTGTAATGAGGTAATGTAAACTACTTTAATGAAAGTAATGTAACTACTGTTAATGACTGCTGTAATGAAGTAATGTAAGTACTGTAATTGACTACTGTAATGATATCTGTAACTACTGCTAGTGAGGTAATGTAACACTTAATGACTGCTGTAATGAGGTAATGAACTACTGTAATTGACACTGTAATGAGGTATGTAACTATGTAATTGACGGCTGTTTAATGAGTAATTGTAACTACTGTAATTGACTACTGTAATGAGGTAATGTAACTACTGTAATGAAGTAATGTAACTACTGTAATTGACTACTGTAATGAAGTAATGTAACTACTGTAATTGACTACTGTAATGAGGTAATGTAACTACTGTAATGAAGTAATGTAACTACTGTAATTGACTGCTGTAATGAGGTAATGTAACTACTGTAATTGACTACTGTAATGAGGTAATGTAACTACTGTAATTGACCACTGTCAAAAAGTAATGTAACTACTGTAATTGACTACTGTAATTGACTACTGTAATGAAATGGCCTATTATTATTGATACCTTTGTAATATAATATCTTCTGTCTTTTTCAGTGCCCAATAACACCAGCGAACGGTAAGTGTTTTCTCTGACAGCAACAACAGATGTGATACCTGCTGTATCGTATATATTGCCGCATGAGAGTCTAAATCTAAACATGTATGTCTCTTTTTCTCCTGGTCATCTGCAGATACCAGAGTCTGTGAAGGAAATGCCAGGTAACAAGTTTATCACCTGTATCTAAGATCTACCTGGTCTTAACCCATTTAGAAACTCGTATGGTGATCAGTGATATGACCGTTGGTTCTATTTGATTCTTCTACAGTGATGGTGATCAGTGATATGACCGTTTGTTCTATTTGATTCTTCTACAGTGATTCGCTACAAAGTTATTTGGCGACATCAAATACAACGAACGTGCCCTGTAACTTTACCCTGGAGGAGTATGCCTGTGCATCGGTGAGATTTTTACACTACAGCCGTGATTCTAGTGTATGAGAGACAAATAGATACTGTAGAGATACCAAGGTAGAGCAAACCTCTAAATTCATTGACTCCATATATCATCTTTTCTTCTCTCTCGAAGCTGAAAGACTTCACTGCAGAACACCTGGTGTCTCTTCTGAAATGTAACCTGCCCGGCAACTCCTCTCACTCCAAAGAGACGTGGAAGGTTCTCCTCACCAAACTGACCTCTGTCTTAGACCAAGCTCTGGACATGTTCTCCAATATGGTGAGAATATACAGTAGATTAACGTTCCTTAAATGTGTGGGGCGCGTTCAGCAGGATGCAACGTTTTGGAAAGTTCACATAGGAATATGCTACGTAGGAATCACGGTGGTTCTATTCATGGTTTTCTATCTGCAACGTTCGAGAGCGTTTTGCAACTGAACGTGGCCCTGTTGTTCTGTTATTGAATGACCGATCTCTTCCTCCCCAGTCCAAACCTGTGATTGGTCCAGCAGTATCGCAGGCGCTGGATGTGATTGGAGAGATTCGGGTCAACAGGCTGACTGAGGATCAGCTGAGAGACAGTGATGTCATCAGGAAGTGGTTCTCGGGCCGTCTGAGGGTGTTCCTGCCGTCTGCATCAGCAGTGTTTCTGCACTGCCTCAGCACCAAGAACCTGAGCTGTGACTCGTATCAACAGATGTATGTTTTATAACCGCCTCGTAACACTGGGTCCTCATAATTTAGGTCCTCATTATTTAGGTCCTCATAATTTAGGTCCTCATTATTTAGGTCCTCATTATTTAGGTCCTCATTATTTAGGTCCTCATAATTTAGGTCCTCATAATTTAGGTCCTCATTATTTAGGTCCTCATAATTTAGGTCCTCATAATTTAGGTCCTCATAATTTAGGTCCTCATAATTTAGGTCCTCATTAGCTATACAACATTTGACAGAGGTATATCAAAGAATATTTTATATACCATGTCGTCTTGACAATACCCCTCAAGGGGGGACTCTGTTTGTCTCAGCAATTAGTAGCAGATATTGGTGCGTTCAGCTGACTGAGAGGAATCCAATACAATTTCCTGGATATTTCTAGGTCAAACACAAGGGGAGAAATCATGGGTTGGGGTCAGGGGTTAACCCACCATTAAGGACGTGGCACCCAGAGGGTTAACCCTCTAGAAACTAAGCGTTTTCTCAAGGATATTTACTGCCCTAACACATCATTTGTTTTCATCAAGCTTTTCATTCTCTATTTAAGAACATCTAGTGGTATCTGAAACACATGTCAATATAGTATTTGATGAAACATGACAAGTGTACCTTATTGCCATTACCTCAATGAAAGCACTAAATATCACAGTTGAAATGTCTAATTGGGGTAATGCCAAATTTCAGTCAGAAGGAAGTGTGGTTTAAAGTGTTGGCAATGCAGCAGAAATGTATTGGAAAGGCCAGGAAAACATCAGGGAAGATCTTTAGGCAATAATGTGCCTGATCTTCTGTGTAGAAGAAAAGGTCATCATTGCTTTCAATCCATTTTCTCCAGTCATTCTGAGCAGATTCTGTCGCAGTCGTCCTCTTCCCTTCTATCGAGTCCTGCCCAAACTGTTCAAATGCTAGAGCAACATTTCTAGGAAGATGCTCCCGGTAGAGGTCCGCACGGACCTCGTATCTAGAGGCTTAATGATTTATATTTCCTTTCTCACAGACTGAGGGAGTTCAGCAATCAATTTGACCAAATGGACCAGATGAGACAAGAGCTGGTGGTCAAATACTTCATCCAGCCCTTCCTGACCAAAAACTCCTCAGGTATGGAAGATAGCAACTAGAGTAAAAGCAGCAAACTGTTCCTCGTCTTCATTTAATCTTTGACCTTAACCAATTGGTCTCCTCCCTCCAGACTCTGGCTGTGTGTCCAACTCTAACAGCAGTGTGGACTGGCTGCAGAAGAACCTGGGGCGGTTTTCAGTCCTGCTGTCCCTCAGCGACCTGTTGAATCTCAACACAGACTTCTCTCCTGTATGTCTCACTTTCTGCCGACTACGCCACTTTGTTTATACGTACATATATTTTATTAAGGACACAATAAATGGTTTGTAAAGTATTCTAATTAAGTTTGTACATCAGCAATGTTTTCACAGATCCGTTCACCCAGATTAAAATGTCAGTTTTGATGTTGGAGGAGGTGTTTTGAACATTACAATCTCTCTCTTTCCACCTCTCTCCTTCCAGTTGTCAGCCCTGGAGGTTCTCTCTCCAAAGCAGACAGCAGAGCTGGTGGTGTTGCCTCTTCCTGGTCTTCCAGGGAAAGATGTCATCATCAACACAGTGTTTGACTTCCTGTCTAAGTCACCAAAGGAGAGGAGACTCCCTGACTTCCTGTACCACCTCTCCAGGCTGTCTGTGGTGGTAATGACCCCAAAGATTATTAGTAAACACCTTATAAAGCTGTCTTTGAGTTAACTGAAAAAAACATTGTAGTCTTGCTTCAATATGTTGATGTTAACTTCTATCCTCTCCCCAGACTCCAGTCGGCTGCACGGTCTACCAGACCATGTAAGTCAAACTTGAGACAATAGGTTGATTAGGCGAACCATGATATGCGGATCTAGTAATTGCATAAATATTCTCTATGTTCATGCGAAAAGATTAAAGAGACCAATCTTTTAACCTCTAATGACTCCCCATCCCGTATGAGGTAGCTTAATCATCGCCTAACACTAATTAGCATAACGCAACGGACATAAATATTCCTAGAAAATATTCCTATTCATGAAAATCACAAATGAAATATATTGAGACACAGCTTAGCCTTTTGTTAATCAGCCTGTCATCTCAGATTTTCAAAATATGCTTTACAGCCAAAACTAGACAAGCATTTGTGTAAGTTTATCGATAGCCTAGCATAGCATTTTGTCCAGCTAGCAGCAGGTAACTTGGTCACGGAAATTAGAAAAGCAATCAAATTAAATCGTTTACCTTTGATGAGCTTCGGATGTTTTCACTCACGAGACTCCCAGTTAGATAGCAAATGTTCCTTTTTTCCCAAAATATTATTTTTGTAGGCGAAATAGCTCCGTTTGTTCTTCACGTTTGGCTGAGAAATCGCCCGGAAATTGCAGTCACGAAAACGGCGAAAATATTCCAAATTAGCTCCATAATATCGACAGAAACATGGCAAACGTTGTTTATAATCAATCCTCAAGGTGTTTTTCAAATATATATTCAATAATATATCCATCGGGACAATTCGTTTTTCAGTAGGACCGATTGGAGTAATGGCTACCTCTATTTTACGTGAGAATCTCAATGGGAGCATCAGGTGACCACTTGCGCAATGTAGCCGCTTACGGGTATTCTTCAACATAAATGCGTAAAACTACGTCACAATGCTGTAGACACCTTCGGGAATACGGAGAAAGAGTAATCTGGTTGATAGCCCATTCACTGCTCAATAAGGACGCATAGGAACGCAGTGCTTTCAAAACATGAGGCACTTCCTGATTGGATTTTTCTCAGGCTTTCGCCTGCAAACATTCGTTCTGTTATACTCACAGACAATATTTTTACAGTTTTAGAGTGTTTTCTATCCTAAGCTGTCAATTATATGCATCTTGTCCTGACAAAATATCCCGTTTACTACGGGAACGTTTTTTTTCCAAAAATGAAAATACTGCCCCCTAGTCACAACAGGTTTTAAATTACATTGTTTTTGTTTTCTACAGTTTTGTGAGACTGTACCAAGCCATGTCAGCGTTGCCTCAAGAGATGGAGCCAATCATCTGGGCCAGTGTTTATGACCTCACAGAATCTGCACCAATGGGTGAGTCAGGAGCACTGTCTTTTTCTCAAATCAGATTCCAGATATAATTTTTATTCTATTTTTTTACTCAATTTAATCTGTTTGTATTTTGTTTTCATGTGAATAGATTGTTCTCTGGTACCAGTTAACCAACAGGCAAGTCAGTTCATGTATCATAAAAATGTTTCAAGATTGTGAAAGAACATTGTTCTTTATGCTTCTTATATTACCCTGAACTGAACATAGGAGGAATGGACAACAGTACGACTCTTCTCAGAGACTTTCCTTTATTATTATTTTGTCTCTCTTTTTTTCTAGTGTCCAGTGTCATCGCACAATGGTAAATTTAGTTTTTTTAAACAACAACTTGATACTGTAAACCCAATCTTTATCCCAGAACTGCACATTTAATTTAATAAAAAATATCCTTATTTTTCTTTTTATCTCTCTCAGCAACAAGAGTCTGTGCCGGAGTTGACAGGTACAGTAAGACATTATTCAGACCAGACTAGGGTTTCAAAATTCTTGTAATTGTCCCAAAATTCATATATATATATATATTTTATTCTTGGTTGGAAGATGTAAAGAATAAGGAGGAAATAATCAAGTTATCTGGAATCTTCCAAACTGTTTTTATGAAAAATTGGGCGTTTTGGGAAACTTCCCAGAATTTTGCAAACCTAGTCCATCCAAATGATTGAAACACACGGATCCTGATTGTGAGAGTTTGTTGTGAGTTTGACACTGATACTTCTGTCTTACCCGTGTTAAAGCTCGGCTCTACAACAGCTCTTGGACTCTGGGATCTCGACGGGACGTCTATGTGACTTCAGCATCAAACAATACGCCTGCTCTCAGGTCTGGGTTGAACTGTCTTGAGACAATAATGTTTGTACTTATATATCACTGGCTTTGTGCTTATAGCCTTTGGCTTTCTGTATTTACGAGTCACAGAAAAAAACACTACATTTAACTTTTGGATTAGTTGTAAACATTCACTGGTGGTTCATGTTAACTACAGTGGGAAGTGACGTGTGGTCGAGCAGTTACAGTCGCTGACCCCGGCACACGTGTCATGTATGTCAGAGTTGGAAGGGTTCAAATCCGTCCCACAGCCCTTCGACTCACCCTCCGTCTTTCCTACACTTGACCATCTCTTCAATAAAGTCAAAAAAACATCCAAAAGGACTAGGACTGCCTCACTCCCTAAAAGGTTGAAACAATGTGCAATGGAAGAAGTATTAGTGGCTAAAGGACTTTCCCACAGCTGAACAGGCAGAACAGGCAGTTAACCCACTGTTCCCAGGCCGTCATTGAAAATAAGAATTTGTTCTTAACTGACTTGACTAGTTAAATAAAGGTAAAATTAAATAAATAAATAAACATTCACTGGTGGTTTATGTTAACTTACAGTGGAAAGTGACGTGTGGTCGAGCAGTTACAGTCCCCCGGTTCAAATCTGTCCCACAGCCCTTTGACTTGGTCTTCCTACACTTGACCATCTCTTCAATAAAGTCGGACTGCCTCACTCCCTAAAAGGTTGAAACAATGTGCAATGGAAGAAGTATTAGTGGCTAAAGGACTTATCTTTCCCACAGCTGAAAGACCTCAAAGCTGAGAACCTGGTCACACTGCTGAAATGTAAACTATCAGAGAACAACACAGACTCCAAAGAGACCTGGAAGCTGTTCTTCACTAAAGCTTCTGCAGTTCTGGATCAGGCTCTTGTGCTTCTCTCCAACCAGGTACGTCTGATTCTGAAAACATTGCAGGTGTCCTTACCAATGTCGACTTAACCAATTTCTCAGCCCCTAGAGTTTCCGAATTGAGCATAAAAATGTAACAATTGTGTTCAAGGCCAGGAATGGTTGGCCTAGTTTGAGGTTAAAGTTCAAGTAAGTATGTGGTGTATCGGGTCAGAGTTTGCCAAACCTTGAAGTAACCAACCACATCTCTTCCTCCCCAGTCTGAGCCTGTGATTGGCCCAGCACTATCCCAGGTGCTGGATGTGATTGGAGAGATCAGGGTCAACAGACTGACTGAGGATCAGCTGAGAGACAGTGATGTCATCAGGAAGTGGTTCTCTGGGCGTCTGAGAGTGTTCCTGCCGTCTGCATCAGCAGGGTTTCTGCACTGCCTCAGCACCAAGAACCTCAGCTGTGACTCTTACCAAGCTGTGTAAGTGGTTACTATTTGGGTTTATGACCTTAGTGTGTCAGGTTGTCATAAAGTAGCCCTTGGGTCCTCGCAAAGTTAGGTGTTAGGTCCTCATAATATAGGTATTAGGTCCTCACAAAGGTAGGTGTTAGGTCCTCGCAAAGTTAGGTGTTAGGTCCTCATAATGTAGGTGTTAGGTCCTCACAAAGGTAGGTGTTAGGTCCTCGCAAAGTTAGGTGTTAGGTCCTCATAATATAGGTATTAGGTCCTCACAAAGGTAGGTGTTAGGTCCTCGCAAAGTTAGGTGTTAGGTCCTCATAATGTAGGTGTTAGGTCCTCACAAAGGTAGGTGTTAGGTCCTCATAATGTAGGTATTAGGTCCTCACAAAGGTAGGTGTTAGGTCCTCGCAAAGTTAGGTGTTAGGTCCTCATAATGTAGGTGTTAGGTCCTCATAATGTAGGTATTAGGTCCTCATAATGTCGGTATTAGGTCCTCATAATGTAGGTGTTAGGTCCTCATAATGTAGGTGTTAGGTCCTCATAATGTAGGTGTTAGGTCCTCATAATGGAGGTGTTAGGTCCTCATAATGTAGGTATTAGGTCCTCATAATGTAGGTATTAGGTCCTCATAATGGAGGTGTTAGGTCCTCATAATGTAGGTATTAGGTCCTCATAATGTAGGTATTAGGTCCTCATAATGTAGGTGTTAGGTCCTCATAATGGAGGTGTTAGGTCCTCATAATGTAGGTATTAGGTCCTCATAATGTAGGTATTAGGTCCTCATAATGTAGGTGTTAGGTCCTCATAATGGAGGTGTTAGGTCCTCA
Organism: Oncorhynchus kisutch; assembly: GCF_002021735.2. NCBI lineage: Eukaryota > Metazoa > Chordata > Actinopteri > Salmoniformes > Salmonidae > Oncorhynchus > Oncorhynchus kisutch. Next base: position 9,133 of record NW_022265065.1, on the reverse strand, counting down.
TAATGTAGGTATTAGGTCCTCATAATGGAGGTGTTAGGTCCTCATAATGTAGGTATTAGGTCCTCATAATGTAGGTATTAGGTCCTCATAATGGAGGTGTTAGGTCCTCATAATGGAGGTGTTAGGTCCTCATAATGGAGGTGTTAGGTCCTCATAATGTTATGTCCCCTAAATGTTAGGTCCTTATACACATTACTCACATATTACTTTCAGGGTGAAGGAGTTTGGAGCCCAGTTTGATCACATGAACCTAGAGGAGCAGCAGCTGGTTCTGAAGGAGCTGGTCGTCCCCTTCCTGTCTCGACCCACATCAGGTAATCATCAGCTGATTGGATGTTTGTTTTTGATTGGTTCGTTTTTCAAGAATATCACAATGTTTTTTCATTTATTTGTTATTTTTGATAGTTGGTGATGACATATAAAAACATTACACAATGTAGACCTGCAAATTTGGATAGGTTTAGGCCTTTCACATGTTTGTGTTTTGATGTTTATGTCTGTGTGTTAATAATCCCCCCTCTCTCCAGACTCTGGCTGTGTGTCCAACTCTAACAGCAGTGTGGACTGGTTGCAGAAGAACTTGGGGCCGTTCTCAGTTCTTGTGTCCCTCGGGAACCTGTTGAATCTCAACACAGACTTCTCTCCTGTATGTCTAATTTTCCTGCCGACTACGCCACAATGATTATTCGTAGATATTTGTCCTTACCAAGTATTGATAACCTTCTTGTCTCCTCTCCTTCCAGTTGTCAGCCCTGGAGGTTCTCTCTCCAAAACAGACAGCAGAACTGGTGGTGTTGCCTCTTCCTGGGCTTCCAGGGAAAGATGTCATCATCAGCAAAGTGTTTGACTACCTGACCGAGTCACCAAAGGAGAGGAAACTCCCTGAGTTCCTGTACCACCTCGTCAGGCTCTCTGAAGAGGTAACACTTTGTGCATTAGTAAACACAAGTTATAACTTGTTCTTCAACTGATATTGATACTTTATCTTGTTGTTATGTTGATGTTATTGTTGTTGTTGTTATATTGATGAAGGACTTTGATGTCTTGGTGTCTTTGAACATCTTGGCCATGTTCTGTTATAATCTCCACCCGGCACAGCCAGAAGAGGACTGGCCACCCCACATAGCCTGGTTCCTCTCTAGGTTTCTTCCTAGGTTTTGGCCTTTTCTAGGGAGTTTATCCTAGCCACCGTGCTTCTACACCTGCATTGCTTGCTGTTTGGGGTTTTAGGCTGGGTTTCTGTACAGCACTTTGAGATATCAGCTGATGTAAGAAGGGCTATATAAATACATTTTATTTGATTTGATGTCCTTTTTCAGATGATGCTACCATGTGACAGCTTTAAGACCATGTAAGTGGATTCAACAGAAGTCTAACGATGAAGAGGTCGTTTTTTATCTTAATGACCTTGTAAAACCACAAAGCACCACTACTACACTTTGACATGTCTGTTTGTCTGTGTCTGTCTCAGCTTTGAGCGTCTGTACCAGGCCTTACCGTCTGCACCTCCAGAGATGGAGCCAGTTATTCAGGCCATTATAGACAACCTGATGCAGATCGCTCCAGAAGGTCAGTCATCCTTCATTAACCACATTGACTATTTTAACACGAATAAGATTATTCAAAACAATATATCAACTGACTATTTTTCAATGCGTTTTCTAACTTTTGTTGACAGATTGCTTGCCGATGAATATGAAGGTGAGAATGTATCTCTTTTTTGTTATTATATCTTTCATTGACTACAGCAATGAGGTAATGTAACTACTGTAATTGACTACTGTAATGAGGTAATGTAACTACTGTAATTGACTACTGTAATGAGGTAATGTAACTACTGTAATTGACTGCTGTAATGAGGTAATGTAACTACTGTAATTGACTACTGTAATGAGGTAATGTAACTACTGTAATGAGGTAATGTAACTACTGTAATTGACTGCTGTAATGAGGTAATGTAACTACTGTAATGAGGTAATGTAACTACTGTAATTGACTGCTGTAATGAGGGAATGTAACTACTGTAATTGACTGCTGTAATGAGGTAATGTAACTACTGTAATTGACTACTGTAATGAGGTAATGTAACTACTGTAATTGACTGCTGTAATGAGGTAATGTAACTACTGTAATGAGGTAATGTAACTACTGTAATTGACTGCTGTAATGAGGTAATGTAACTACTGTAATTGACTACTGTAATGAGGTAATGTAACTACTGTAATTGACTGCTGTAATGAGGTAATGTAACTACTGTAATTGACTACTGTAATGAGGTAATGTAACTACTGTAATTGACTGCTGTAATGAGGTAATGTAACTACTGTAATTGACTACTGTAATGAGGTAATGTAACTACTGTAATTGACTGCTGTAATGAGGTAATGTAACTACTGTAATGAAGTAATGTAACTACTGTAATTGACTACTGTAATGAAGTAATGTAACTACTGTAATTGACTACTGTAATGAAGTAATGTAACTACTGTAATTGACTACTGTAATGAGGTAATGTAACTACTGTAATGAAGTAATGTAACTACTGTAATTGACTGCTGTAATGAGGTAATGTAACTACTGTAATTGACTACTGTAATGAGGTAATGTAACTACTGTAATTGACCACTGTCAAAAAGTAATGTAACTACTGTAATTGACTACTGTAATTGACTACTGTAATGAAATGGCCTATTATTATTGATACCTTTGTAATATAATATCTTCTGTCTTTTTCAGTGCCCAATAACACCAGCGAACGGTAAGTGTTTTCTCTGACAGCAACAACAGATGTGATACCTGCTGTATCGTATATATTGCCGCATGAGAGTCTAAATCTAAACATGTATGTCTCTTTTTCTCCTGGTCATCTGCAGATACCAGAGTCTGTGAAGGAAATGCCAGGTAACAAGTTTATCACCTGTATCTAAGATCTACCTGGTCTTAACCCATTTAGAAAACTCGTATGGTGATCAGTGATATGACCGTTGGTTCTATTGGATTCTTCTACAGTGATGGTGATCAGTGATATGACCGTTTGTTCTATTTGATTCTTCTACAGTGATTCGCTACAAAGTTATTTGGCGACATCAAATACAACGAACGTGCCCTGTAACTTTACCCTGGAGGAGTATGCCTGTGCATCGGTGAGATTTTTACACTACAGCCGTGATTCTAGTGTATGAGAGACAAATAGATACTGTAGAGATACCAAGGTAGAGCAAACCTCTAAATTCATTGACTCCATATATCATCTTTTCTTCTCTCTCGAAGCTGAAAGACTTCACTGCAGAACACCTGGTGTCTCTTCTGAAATGTAACCTGCCCGGCAACTCCTCTCACTCCAAAGAGACGTGGAAGGTTCTCCTCACCAAACTGACCTCTGTCTTAGACCAAGCTCTGGACATGTTCTCCAATATGGTGAGAATATACAGTAGATTAACGTTCCTTAAATGTGTGGGGCGCGTTCAGCAGGATGCAACGTTTTGGAAAGTTCACATAGGAATATGCTACGTAGGAATCACGGTGGTTCTATTCATGGTTTTCTATCTACAACATTCGAGAGCGTTTTGCAACTGAACGTGGCCCTGTTGTTCTGTTATTGAATGACCGATCTCTTCCTCCCCAGTCCAAACCTGTGATTGGTCCAGCAGTATCGCAGGCGCTGGATGTGATTGGAGAGATTCGGGTCAACAGGCTGACTGAGGATCAGCTGAGAGACAGTTTTGTCATCAGGAAGTGGTTCTCGGGCCGTCTGAGGGTGTTCCTGCCGTCTGCATCAGGAGTGTTTCTGCACTGCCTCAGCACCAAGAACCTGAGCTGTGACTCGTATCAACAGATGTATGTTTTATAACCGCCTCGTAACACTGGGTCCTCATAATTTAGGTCCTCATTATTTAGGTCCTCATAATTTAGGTCCTCATTATTTAGGTCCTCATTATTTAGGTCCTCATTATTTAGGTCCTCATAATTTAGGTCCTCATAATTTAGGTCCTCATTATTTAGGTCCTCATAATTTAGGTCCTCATAATTTAGGTCCTTATAATTTAGGTCCTCATTAGCTATACAACATTTGACAGAGGTATATCAAAGAATATTTTATATACCATGTCGTCTTGACAATACCCCTCAAGGGGGGACTCTGTTTGTCTCAGCAATTAGTAGCAGATATTGGTGCGTTCAGCTGACTGAGAGGAATCCAATACAATTTCCTGGATATTTCTAGGTCAAACACAAGGGGAGAAATCATGGGTTGGGGTCAGGGGTTAACCCACCATTAAGGACGTGGCGCCCAGAGGGTTAACCCTCTAGAAACTAAGCGTTTTCTCAAGGATATTTACTGCCCTAACACATCATTTGTTTTCATCAAGCTTTTCATTCTCTATTTAAGAACATCTAGTGGTATCTGAAACACATGTCAATATAGTATTTGATGAAACATGACAAGTGTACCTTATTGCCATTACCTCAATGAAAGCACTACATATCACAGTTGAAATGTCTAATTGGGGTAATGCCAAATTTCAGTCAGAAGGAAGTGTGGTTTAAAGTGTTGGAAATGCAGCAGAAATGTATTGGAAAGGTCAGGAAAACATCAGGGAAGATCTTTAGGCAATAAATGTGCATGATCTTCTGTGTAGAAGAAAAGGTCATCATTGCTTTCAATCCATTTTCTCCAGTCATTCTGAGCAGATTCTGTCGCAGTCGTCCTCTTCCCTTCTATCGAGTCCTGCTCAAACCGTTCAAACGCTAGAGCAACATTTCTAGGAAGATGCTCCCGGTAGAGGTCCGCACGGACCTCGTATCTAGAGGCTTAATGATTTATATTTCCTTTCTCACAGACTGAGGGAGTTCAGCAATCAATTCGACCAAATGGACCAGATGAGACAAGAGCTGGTGGTCAAATACTTCATCCAGCCCTTCCTGACCAAAAACTCCTCAGGTGTGGAAGATACCAACTAGAGTAAAAGCAGCAAACTGTTCCTCATCTTCATTTAACCTTTGACCTTAACCAATTGGTCTCCTCCCTCCAGACTCTGGCTGTGTGTCCAACTCTAACAGCAGTGTGGACTGGCTGCAGAAGAACCTGGGGCGGTTTTCAGTCCTGGTGTCCCTCAGCGACCTGTTGAAACTCAACACAGACTTCTCTCCTGTACGTCTCACTTTCTGCCGACTACGCCACTTTCTTTATACATACATATATTTTATTAAGGACACAATAAATGGGTTGTAAAGTATTCTAATTAAGTCTGTACATCAGTAATGTTTTCACAGATCAGTTCACCCAGGTTAAAATGTCCGTTTTTGATGTTGGAGGAGGTGTTTTGAATATTACAATCTCTCTCTTTCCACCTCTCTCCTTCCAGTTGTCAGCCCTGGAGGTTCTCTCTCCAAAGCAGACAGCAGAGCTGGTGGTGTTGCCTCTTCCTGGTCTTCCAGGGAAAGATGTCATCATCAACACAGTGTTTGACTTCCTGTCTAAGTCACCAAAGGAGAGGAGACTCCCTGAGTTCCTGTACCACCTTTCCAGGCTGTCTGTGGTGGTAATGACCCCAAAGATTATTAGTAAACACCTTGTAAAGCTGTCTTTGATTTAACTGAAAAAAACATTGTAGTCTTGCTTCAATATGTTGATGTTAACTTCTATCATCTCCCCAGACTCCTGTCGGCTGCACGGTGTACCAGACCATGTAAGTCAAACTTGAAAGAATAGGTTGAATAGGCGATCCATGATATGCGGATCTAGTAATTGCATAAATATTCTCTATGTTCATGTGAAAAGATTAAAGAGACCAATCTTTTAAATGACATTGTTTTTGTTTTCCACAGTTTTGTGAGGCTGTACCAAGCCATGTCAGCGTTGCCTCAAGAGATGGAACCAATCATCTGGGCCAGTGTTTATGACCTCACAGAATCTGCACCAATGGGTGAGTCAGGAGCACTGTCTTTTTCTCAAATCAGATTCCAGATATAATTTGTATTCTATTTTTTTTCTCAATTTAATCTCTTTGTATTTTGTTTTCATGTGAATAGATTGTTCTCTGGTACCAGTTAACCAACAGGCAAGTCAGTTCATGTATCATAAAAATGTTCAAGATTGTGAAAGAACATTGTTCTTTATGCTTCTTATATTACCCTGAACTGAACATAGGAGGAATGGACAACAGTACGACTCTTCTCAGAGACTTTCCTTAATTATTATTTTGTCTCTCTTGTTTTCCAGTGTCCAGTGTCATCGCACAATGGTAAATTTAGTTTAGTAAACAACAACTTGATACTGAACCCCCATTCTTTATCCCAGAACTGCACATTTAATTTAATGAAAAATATCCTTATTTTTCTTTTTATCTCTCTCAGCAACAAGAGTCTGTGCCGGAGTTGACAGGTACAGTAAGACATTTTTTAGACCAGACTAGTGTTGCAACATTCTTGTAACTGTCCCAAAATTCATATTATATATATATATATATATATATATATATATATATATATATTCCTGGTTGGAAGATGTAAAGAATAAGGAGGAAATAATCAAGTTATCTGGAATCTTCCAAACGTTTTTTCTGAAAAGTTGGGCGTTTTGGGAAACTTCCCAGAATTCTGCAAACCTAGTCCATCCAAATGATTGAAACACGCGGATCCTGATTGTGAGAGTTGGTTGTGAGTTTTGACGCTGATACTTCTGTCTTACCCGTGTTAAAGCTCGGCTCTACAACAGCTCTTGGACTCTGGGATCTCGACGGGACGTCTATGTGACTTCAGCATCAAACAATACGCCTGCTCTCAGGTCTGGGTTGAACTGTCTTGAGACAATCAAGTTTGTACTTATATATCACTGGCTTTGTGCTTATAGCCTTTGGCTTTCTGTGTTTACGAGTCACAGAAAATAAACTCAACTTAACATTTTGATTCGTTATAATCATTCACTGGTGATTTATTTGAAGTACAATGGAAAGTGACTTGTTTGGTCCAGCGGTTACCACGGGACCCATGTGTCGTTTTTGTCAGAGTCGTCATGGAGTCTCATCTGACCCACTGCCCTTTGAACCCCTCCCCCTCTCCCTTGTCGTTCCAAAACTACCTCTTCATTATAAAGCAAAAAAAACATAAGATCGGAGTGGCACCTGCTGCACTCCTTAAAAATGAACATGCAATGGAAGTAGTTATAGTGGCTAAATATTTCTCTTTTCTTCAGTTGAAAGACCTCACAGCTGAGAGCCTGGTCACACTGCTGAAATGTAAACTATCAGAGAACAACACAGACTCCAAAGAGACCTGGAAGCTGTTCTTCACTAAAGCTTCTGCAGTTCTGGATCAGGCTCTTGTCCTTCTCTCCAACCAGGTACGTCTGATTCTCAAAACATTGTGGCTAATCCGAGAGTTTCCAAATAGATTGGAAACGTTTCGGTAAGGATGTGGTGTATCGGGTCAGGGTTTGCCAAACCTTGAAGTAACCAACCACATCTCTTCCTCCCCAGTCTGAGCCTGTGATTGGCCCAGTATAGGTTCAGGGAATGAATTGATTGGCCCAATTTGTTTTCATAAACACATTCATTTTCCATTTTAAATGAATATCTGCTGCTGATGGGATGACTTCTCTAAGCTGAGTGACCGTACGGTGTGTGTGTAGACAGGGCAGACTAACTATAATAGTATATATATAGTAATGAATATCTGCTGCTGATGGGATGACTTCTCTAAGCTGAGTGACCGTACGGTGTGTGTGTGGACAGGGCAGACTAACTAGTAATAGTATATATATAGTAATGAATATCTGCTGCTGATGGGATGACTTCTCTAAGGTGAGTGACCGTACGGTGTGTGTGGACACCTGAGAGAACCATAGGCCAGACTGAGCATCTACCATCCCACTATCAGATTAGGGATGGTGGCAATTAATGCTTTTTGGCCCAAACTTTTTATCTGACATCACCCACTGATTAACATTGGGGTGGCAGGTAGCCTAGTGGTTAGAGTGTAGGGGCGGCAGGTAGCCTAGTGGTTAGAGTGTAGGGGCGGCAGGTAGCCTAGTGGTTAGAGTGTAGGGGCGGCAGTTAGCCTAGTGGTTAGAGTGTAGGGGCGGCAGGTAGCCTAGTGGGTAGAGTGTAGGGGCGGCAGGTAGTCTAGTGGGTAGAGTGGAGGGGCGGCAGGTAGCCTGGTGGTTAGAGTGTAGGGGCGGCAGGTAGCCTGGTGGGTAGAGTGTAGGGTGGCAGGTAGCCTAGTGGGGTAGAGTGTAGGGGCGGCAGGTAGCCTAGTGGGTAGAGTGTAGGGGTGGCAGGTAGCCTAGTGGGTAGAGTGTAGGGGTGGCAGCTAGCCTAGTGGGTAGAGTGTAGGGGCGGCAGGTATCCTAGTGGGTAGAGTGTAGGGGCGGCAGGTAGCCTAGTGGTTAGAGTGTAGGGATGGCAGGTAGCCAAGTGGGTAGAGTGTGGGTGGCAGGTAGCCTAGTGGGTAGAGTGTAGGGGTGGCAGGTAGCCTAGTGGGTAGAGTGTAGGGGTGGCAGGTAGCCTAGTGGGTAGAGTGTAGGGTTGGCAGGTAGCCTAGTGGGTAGAGTGTAGGGGTGGAGGTAGCCTAGTGGTAGAGTGTAGGGGTGGCGGTAGCCTAGTGGGTAGAGTGTAGGGGTGGCAGGTAGGTAGTGGTTAGAGCGTTTGGCCAAGTAACCGAAAGGTTGCTGAATCAAATCCCCGAGCTGACAAGGTAAAAATCTGTCGTTCTGCCCCTGAACAAGACTTGTAACCCATTGTTCCCAGGTAGGCTGTCATTGTAAATAAGAAATTGTTCTTAATTGACTTGCCTGGTTAAATAACGGTTACATTTTTTTTTTAACGAAAATCTAACCAAATACACTGACTGTTTAAAGCAAAACAACCAACACTATTACCGTAATTACTGGACTATTAAGCGCACCTGAATATAAACCGCACCCACTGAATTATAAAAAAATATGTATTTTGTACATAAATAAGCCCGCACATGTCCCTATAAGCCGTGCACGGTTGCCCTACCGTCCGTACATTGAAACATGTCTATAAGCCGCAGGTGCCTACCGGTACATTGAAACATGTCTATAAGCCGCAGTGCCTACCGTACATTGAAACATGTCTATAAGCCGCAGGTGCCTACCGGTACATTGAAACAT
>NW_022265064.1:0-19046 GCF_002021735.2 Oncorhynchus kisutch | reverse complement strand
GAGAGAGAGAGGAGAGGCAGGGGAGCGAGAGAGGAGAGGCAGGGGAGCGAGAGAGAGAGAGGAGAGACAGGAGAGAGAGAGAGGAGAGGCAGGGGACAGAGGAGAGTCAGTACAAGCCAACACACAACCTGACAAAGATCCTAAAACATTTTAAAAGGTCTACATTGTCTGGATGGAAGGCTGGTTTCCATTTAACACCCATCTAAACATGACTGGTTTCCATTTAACATCCATCTAAACATGGCTGGTTTCCATTTAACACCCATCTAAACATGGCTGGTTTCCATTTAACACCCATCTAAACATGGCTGGTTTCCATTTAACACCCATCTAAACATGGCTGGTTTCCATTTAACACCCATCTAAACATGGCTGGTTTCCATTTAACACCCATCTAAACATGGCTGGTTTCCATTTAACACCCATCTAAACATGGCTGGTTTCCATTTAACACCCATCTAAACATGGCTGGTTTCCATTTAACACCATCTAAACATGGCTGGTTTCCATTTAACACCCATCTAAACATGGCTGGTTTCCATTTAACACCCATCTAAACATGGCTGGTTTCCATTTAACACCCATCTAAACATGGCTGGTTTCCATTAACACCCATCTAAACATGGCTGGTTTCCATTTAACACCCATCTAAACATGGCTGGTTTCCATTTAACACCCATCTAAACATGGCTGGTTTCCATTTAACACCCATCTAAACATGGCTGGTTTCCATTTAACACCCATCTAAACATGGCTGGTTTCCATTTAACACCCATCTAAACATGGCTGGTTTCCATTTAACACCCATCTAAACATGGCTGGTTTCCATTTAACACCCATCTAAACATGGCTGGTTTCCATTTAACACCCATCTAAACATGGCCTCTAGAAATGAAGGCTGGTTTTCATTTAACACCCAAGGCATGTTTTAGCACAATGTTCCAAATGCCCGTATCACAAGAATCAAGTCCCTCAAATCAAATCCCCCCTCCTTCTGTGCTGTGACACCAAGCCCCTCCTCCTTCTGTGCTGTGACACCAAGCCCCCTCCTCCTTCTGTGCTTTGACACCAAGCCCCTCCTCCTTCTGTGCTGTGACACCAAGCCCCCTCCTCCTTCTGTGCTGTGAGACACCAAGCACAAGCTTGTGCCATGAGACACCAAGCACAAGTTATATACCACTAGCAAGCATCTTAACCAGTCTGTTATACTAGCTGTCTAGTCTGTTATACTAGCTGTCTAGTCTGTTAACTAGTCTGTTATACCAGCCGCCTGTCTGTTATACCAGCCGCCTGGTCTGTTATACCAGCCGCCTGGTCTGTTGTACTAGCCGTCTAGTCTGTTATACTAGCCGTCTAGTCTGTTGTACTAGCCGTCTAGTCTGTTGTACTAGCCGTCTAGTCTGTGTACTAGCCGTCTAGTCTGTTGTACTAGCGTCTAGTAGTTGTACTAGCCGTCTGGCCTGTATACTAGCCGTCTGGCCTGTTATACTAGCCGTCTGGTCTGTTGTACTAGCCGTCTGGTCTGTTGTACTAGCCGTCTGGCCTGTTGTACTAGCCGTCTGGCCTGTTGTACTAGCCGTCTGGCCTGTTTGTACTAGCCGTCTGGCCTGTTATACTAGCGTCTGGCCTGTTTGTACTAGCCGTCTGGTCTGGTTGTACTAGCCGTCTGGCCTGTTGTACTAGCCGTCTGGCCTGTTATACTAGCCGTCTGGCCTGTATACTAGCCGTCTGGTCTGTTGTACTAGCCGTCTGTCTGTTGTACTAGCCGTCTGGCCTGTTGTACTAGCCGTCTGGCCTGTTGTACTAGCCGTCTGGCCTGTTTGTACTAGCCGTTCTGGCCTGTTATACTAGCCGTCTGGCCTGTTTTACTAGCCGTCTGGTCTGTTGTACTAGCCGTCTGGTCTGTTATACCAGCCGTCTGGTCTGTTATACCAGCTGTCTGGTCTGTTATACCAGCTGTCTGGTCTGTTATACCAGCTGTCTGGTCTGTTATACTAGCTGTCTGGTCTGTTATACTAGCTGTCTGGTCTGTTATTACTAGCTGTCTGGTCTGTTATACTAGCTGTCTGGTCTGTTGTACTAGCCGTCTGGCCTGTTGTACTAGCCGTCTGGTCTGTTGTACTAGCCGTCTGGTCTGTTGTACTAGCCGTCTGGTCTGTTGTACTAGCCGTCTGTCTGTTGTACTAGCTGTCTAGTCTGTGTTTTATAAATGTGCAATGAGCATAAAACACAGTTTATAGAAGGAGTTGGCAACTCGTTCTCATTCTGAGAGATACACATCTTATCCAGGTAGGCCCCTTGACTTCAACATCAAAAGGAAGTGACCAGACTGTTAAACAGTGGAGACAGACAGGAAGTAACCAGACTGTTAAACAGTTGGAGACAGACAGGAAGTGACCAGACTGTTAAACAGTTGGAGACAGACAGGAAGTGACCAGACTGTTAAACAGTTGGAGACAGACAGGAAGTGACCAGACTGACTGTTAAACAGTTGGAGACAGACAGGAAGTGACCAGACTGACTGTTAAACAGTTGGAGACAGACAGGAAGTGACCAGACTGTTAAACAGTTGGAGACAGACAGGAAGTGACCAGACTGTTAAACAGTTGGAGACAGACAGGAAGTGTGTATTCATAACAGTTCAACTGTTCTAGCTTGTTATTAACAAGCGAATAGATCCAGGTTGACCTGACCTATTACGATATGCTGGCTACCCACCAGCACGTGGGCTTATGCTGCAGAGATCGTTGATGAGATCTGTGGTAATGGTCTGTAAAGTCTGCTACCAGAAGTCAGTCATTATTAGTGGCTGTGCATTAGGCACACTTCTGCTTAGAATTATTTACAAAAAAAAAAAGGTCATTTTTCAGAGACGTCACTGATTTGGCTTTTACGTCTTATTGCAGAAAATCAGGTTAAACTCATTTTTTATTAAATCATTAATTGATTAGTGGGTCTTGTGGAAGGCTTGTATTTAACTTAGGTTTAATTACACAAGTCCTGAATTCATTAGATTATTCCTGACTGTTTGAAATGCTGTGTGTGGATCTTTAAATCACGCAACGACACTTAGATGTAAATAAAAACGAGGCAAGTCAGATAAGAACAAATCCTTCATTACAATGACGGCCCACCCCGGTTAAACCCTAACCCGGGCCACTTGTGCCCTGCCGTACGGCCCAATGACGGCCCACCCCGGTTTAAACCCTAACCGGGCCACTTGTGCCCTGCCGTACGGCCCAATGACGGCCCACCCCGGTTAAACCCTAACCCGGGCCACTTGTGCCCTGCCGTACGGGCCCAATGACGGCCCACCCCGGTTAAACCCTAACCCGGGCCACTTGTGCCCTGCCGTACGGCCCAATGACGGCCCACCCCGGTTAAACCCTAACCCGGGCCACTTGTGCCCTGCCGTACGGCCCAATGACGGCCCACCCCGGTTAAACCCTAACCCGGGCCCTTGTGCCCTGCCTACGGCCCAATGACGGCCCCACCCCGGTTAAACCCTACCCGGGGCCCACTTGTGCCCTGCCGTACGGCCCAATGACGGCCCACCCCGTTATAACCTACCCGGGCCACTTGTGCCCTGCCGTACGGCCCAATGACGGCCCACCCCGGTCTTAAACCCTAAACCCGGGCCACTTTGTGCCTGCCGTACGGGCCCAATGACGGCCCACCCCGGGTTAAACCCCTAACCCGGGCCCACTTGTGCCCTGCCGTACGGCCCAATGACGGGCCCACCCCGGTTAAACCCTAACCCGGGCCACTTGTGGCCCTGCCGTACGGCCCAATGACGGCCCACCCCGGTTAAACCCTAACCAGGGCCACTTGTGCCCTGCCGTACGGACCACCAAGACGCGGCGCCCACCCCGGTTTTGTTAAACCCTACCAGGGCCACTTGTGCCTGCCGTAAGGCCCAATGACGGCCCCACCCCGGGTGTTAACCCTAACCCTGGGCCACTTGTGCCCTGCCGTACGGCCCAATGACGGCCCACCCCGGTTAAACCCTAACCCGGGCCACTTGTGCCCTGCCGTACGGCCCAATGACGGCCCACCCCGGTTAAACCCTAACCCGGCCCACTTGTGCCCTGCCGTACGGCCCAATGACGGCCCACCCCGGTTAAACCCTAACCCGGGCCACTTGTGCCCTGCCGTACGGCCCAATGACGGCCCACCCCGGTTTAAACCCTAACCCGGGCCACTTGTGCCCTGCCGTACGGCCCAATGACGGCCCACCCCGGTTAAACCCTAACCCGGGCCACTTGTGCCCTGCCGTACGGCCCAATGACGGCCCACCCCGGTTAAACCCTAACCCGGGCCACTTGTGCCCTGCCGTACGGCCCAATGACGGCCCACCCCGGTTAAACCCTAACCCGGGCCACTTGTGCCCTGCCGTACGGCCCAATGACGGCCCACCCCGGTTAAACCCTAACCCGGGCCACTTGTGCCCTGCCGTACGGCCCAATGACGGCCCACCCCGGTTAAAACCCTAACCCGGGCCACTTGTGCCCTGCCGTACGGCCCAATGACGGCCCCACCCCGGTTAAACCCCTAACCCGGGCCACTTGTGCCCTGCCGTACGGCCCAATGACGGCCCCACCCCGGTTAAACCCTAACCCGGGCCACTTGTGCCCTGCCGTACGGCCCAATGACGGCCCCACCCCGGTTAAACCCTAACCCGGGCCACTTGTGCCCTGCCGTACGGCCCAATGACGGCCCACCCCGGGTTAAACCCTAACCCGGGCCACTTGTGCCCTGCCGTAAGGCCCAATGACGGCCCACCCCGGTTAAACCCTAACCCGGGCCACTTGTGCCCTGCCGTACGGCCCAATGACGGCCCACCCCGGTTAAACCCTAACCCGGGCCACTTGTGCCCTGCCGTACGGCCCAATGACGGCCCATCCCGGTTAAACCCTAACCCGGGCCACTTGTGCCCTGCCGTACGGCCCCAATGACGGCCCACCCCGGTTAAACCCTAACCCGGGCCACTTGTGCCCTGCCGTACGGCCCAATGACGGCCCACCCCGGGTTAAACCCTAACCTGGGCCACGCTGGGCCCCGCCGTAGGGCCCAATGACGGCCCACCCCGGTTAAACCCTAACCTGGGCCACTTGTGCCCTGCCGTACGGCCCAATGACGGCCCACCCCGGTTAAACCCTAACCCGGGCCACTTGTGCCCTGCCGTACGGCCCAATGACGGCCCACCCCGGGTTAAACCCTAACCCGGGCCACTTGTGCCCTGCCGTACGGCCCAATGACGGCCCACCCCGGTTAAACCCTAACCCGGGCCACTTGTGCCCTGCCGTACGGCCCAATGACGGCCCACCCCGGTTAAACCCTAACCCGGGCCACTTGTGCCCTGCCGTACGGCCCAATGACGGCCCATCCCGGTTAAACCCTAACCCGGGCCACTTGTGCCCTGCCGTACGGCCCAATGACGGCCCACCCCGGTTAAACCCTAACCCGGGCCACTTGTGCCCTGCCGTACGGCCCAATGACGGCCCACCCCGGGTTAAACCCTAACCTGGGCCACGCTGGGCCCCGCCGTAGGGCCCAATGACGGCCCACCCCGGTTAAACCCTAACCTGGGCCACTTGTGCCCTGCCGTACGGCCCAATGACGGCCCACCCCGGTTAAACCCTAACCTGGGCCACGCTGGGCCCCGCCGTACGGCCCAATGACGGCCCACCCCGGTTAAACCTAACCTGGGCCACACTGGGCCAATTGTGCCCCGCCGTACGGGACTCTCAATCACGGCCAGTTGTGACACAGCCTGGAATCGAACCAGGGACTGTAGTGACGCCTCTAGTAATGAGATGCAGGTTCTTCAACCACTGTGATACAGTCTGGACTGGAACCAGGGTCTGTAGTTACTCCTCTACCACAGAGACATAAAGACCAGGAGACATAAAGACCAGGAGACATAAAGACCAGGAGACATAAAGACCAGGAGACATAAAGACCAGGAGACATAAAGACCAGGAGACATAAAGACCAGGAGACATAAAGACCAGAGACATGAAGACCAGAGACATGAAGACCAGAGACATGAAGACCAGAGACATGACCTGGTCAGAAGTACTGTACTATACAGGGAACAAGGTGCAGGGAACAGGGTGCAGGGAACAGGGTGCAGGGAACAGGGTGCAGGGAACAGGGTGCAGGGAACAGGGTGCAGGGAACAGGGTGGAGGGAACAGGGTGGAGGGAACAGGGTGGAGGGAACAGGGTGGAGGGAACAGGGTGCAGGGAACAAGGCGCAGGGAACAAGGCGCAGGGAACAGGGCGCAGGGAACAAGGTGCAGGGAACAGGGCGCAGGGAACAGGGTGCCATTTCAGATGGAGACTCTTTGGCTCTGATGGGGAACTTCCTCTTACCTTTCATTCAAAATATCATTCAGGGTACTGAGGATCGTATCCAACTGTTTCACCAGGGCCTGGTGGGAGAGAGGGGGGTGAGAGAGAGAAGGGGGAGGGCGAGAGAAAGAAGGGGGAGGGCGAGAGAGAGGAACACAATCTGAGTCAAACAGGGAGAGAACACAGTTCTACAGTGGAGTTGCACCACCACTACCCCCAGTAAACACAGCCCCCCCCAGTAAACACAGCCCCCCCAGTCTAAACACAGCCCCCCCAGTCTAAACACAGCCCCCCCAGTCTAAACACAGCCCCCCCCAGTCTAAACACAGCCCCCCCAGTCTAAACACAGCCCACCCCAGTCTAAACACAGCCCCCCCCAGTCTAAACACAGCCAAGAGTAGTGCACTACCCGGGGCCTATAATAGTACACTACCCGGGCCTATAATAGTACACTACCCGGGCCTATAATAGTACACTACCCGGGGCCTATAATAGTGCACTACCCGGGGCCTATAATAGTGCACTACCGGGGCCTATAATAGTGCACTACCCGGGGCCTATAATAGTGCACTACCCGGGGCCTATAATAGTGCACTACCCGGGGCCTATAATAGTGCACTACCCGGGGCCTATAATAGTGCACTACCCGGGGCACCCGGGGCCTATAATAGTGCACTACCCGGGGCCTATAATAGTGCACTACCCGGGGCCTATAATAGTGCACTACCCGGGCCTATAATAGTGCACTACCCGGGGCCTATAATAGTGCACTACCCGGGGGCCTATAATAGTGCCACTACCCGGGGCCTATAATAGTGCACTACCCGGGGCCTATAATAGTGCACTACCCGGGGCCTATAATAGTGCACTACCCGGGGCCTATAATAGTGCACTGCCCGGGGCCTATAATAGTGCACTACCCGGGGCCTATAATAGTGCACTACCTGGGGCCTATAATAGTGTACTACTCGTTACCGGGGTCAATCGATTGAATAACAGACAGCTCAACCTCACCACTGATGTCATCAGTGATAAACTACCCAGGTAGATGGACATGATTGATGACATCACCACTGATGTCATCAGAGTGATAAACTACCCAAATAGATGGCCATGATTGATGACCTCACCACTGATAGATAGATAGTTGAAGTTGGAAGTTTACATACACATTAGCCAAATACATAAACTCAATATTTCACAATTCCTGACATTTAATCCTAGTAGAAATACCATGTCTTAGGTCAGTTAGGATCACCACTTTATTTTAAGAATGTGAAGTCAGAATAATAGAGAGAATAGATTTCATTTCATTAATTGTAGGTCTTCTTAGTCACAAACACTTTTTCAGTTCTGCCCACAAATGTTCTATAGGATTGAGGTCAGGGCTTTGTGATGGCCACCCCAATACCTTGACTTTGTTGTCCTTAAGCCATTTTGCCACAACTTTGGAAGTATGCTTGGACCCATTTGCAACCAAGCTTTAACTTCCTGACTGACGTCTTGAGATGTTGCTTCAATATATCCACAATTTTCCTACCTCATGATGCCATCTATTTTGTGACGTGCACCTGTCCCTCGTGCAGCAAAGCACCCCCACAACATGATGCTGCCACCCCCGTGCTTCATGGTTGGGATGGTGTTCTTCGGCTTGCAAGCCTACCCCATTTTCCTCCAAACATAACGATGGTCATTATGGCCAAACAGTTTCATCAGACCAGAGGCCATTTCTCCAAAAAGTACGATCTTTGTCCCCATCTCCAGTTGCAAACCGTAGTCTGGCTTTTTTATGGCGGTTTTGGAGAAGTGGCTTCTTCCTTGCTGAACGGCCTTTCAGGTTATGTTGATATAGGACTCGTTTTACTGTGGATATAGATACATTTCTACCTGTTTCCTCCAGCATCTTCACAAGGTCCTTTGCTGTTGTTCTGGGATTGATTTGCACTTTTCACACCAAAGTATGTTCATCTCTAGGAGACAGAACGCGTCTCCTTCCTGAGCGGTATGATGGCTGCGTGGTCCATTGGTGTTTATACTTGCGTACTATAGTTTGTACAGATGAACGTGGTACCTTCAGGCGTTTGGAAATTATTCCCAAGGATGAACCAGACTTGGAGGTCTACAAGTTTTTTTCTGAGGTCTTGGCTGATATCTTGATTTTCCCATGATGTCAAGCAAAGAGGCACTGAGTTTGAAGGTAGGCCTTGAAATACATCCACAGGTACACCTCCAATTGACTCAAATGATGTCAATTAGCCCATCAGAAGCTTCTAACGCCATGACATCATTTTCTGGAATTTTCCAAGCTGTTTAAAGGCACAGTCAACTTAGTGTATGTAAACTTCTGACCCACTGGAATTGTGATACAGATTATTTCACTTATAATTCACTGTATGTTAACAATTGTTGGAAATATTACTTGTGTCATGCACAAAGTAGATGTCCTAACCGACTTGCCAAAACTATAGTTTAAGACATTTGTGGAGTGGTTGAAAAACAAGTTTTAACTCCAACCTAAGTGTATGTAAACTTCCCACTTCAACTGTAGATATGACCGATGACCTCACCACTTTGTTGTCAGAGTGAGTGATGAACTCCCGGAGCTGTCTGACAGTGGCCAGCCGGCGGTCCCTGTCCTCCTCACGGGACACACGGCGCAGGAGGTTGGACAGGCGAGACTCATCAGAGTGAGACATCCCTCTGTCTGTAAGGGGCGACGACAGAGAGAGGGATGGAAAGAACAGGAAAAGAGGGGAGAGTGGGCAGGATGTAAAGAGAGATGGAGAAAGAGATTGAAAGAGGGGAATGGAGAGATAAAATGGTGATCAGAAATAGAATTCAGCAATGTTGCCATTATATGTAAGAGAACAAAGTAGTGATTTCCAAATTACATCCTCAGAACCCCCAGATGCTCCAGGGATTTGATCTATTCCACAGCACCTGATTCAACTGGTCAACCAATCATCAAGACCTTGACTAGGTGAATCGGGTGTAATAAGACTGGGGAGAGGTCTGACGACAGCCCCCGGGGGGAGAGGTCTGACGGCAGCCCCCGGGGGGAGAGGTCTGACGACAGCCCCGGGGGGAGAGGTCTGACGACAGCCCCCGGGGGAGAGGTCTGACGACAGCCCCCGGGGGGAGAGGTCTGACGACAGCCCCCGGGGGGAGAGGTCTGACGACAGCCCCCGGGGGGAGAGGTCTGACGACAGCCCCCTGGTGTAGAGGTCTGACGACAGCCCCCGGGGGGGAGAGGTCTGGCGACAGCCCCCTGGTGTAGACTGTATACTCACCGTGGGATTTCCTCATGTCCTTAGAAGCTAAAGCACGGTTTCCATGCTGCTGAAAAGTGGTCAAATCGGCGGTCGCATCGTTGATCCTCAACTCTTGCCCCAACGACTTCCCAACCAAAAGTATCATCACTGAACCCTCCTGCAGCTTCATATCCTCCTGGAGGGGGTGGAGAGAGAGAGAGAGAGAGAGGGGGAGAGGAGGAGAGGAGGGGGTGGAGAGAGAGGAGGAGAGAGGAGAGGAGGAGAGGGGGAGGAGGAGGAGGAGGGGAGACAGAGAGAGAGGAGAGGAGGGGGTGGAGAGAGAGAGAGGAGGAGGAGGAGGGGAGACAGAGAGAGAGGAGAGGAGGAGGTGGAGAGAGAGAGAGGAGAGGAGGAGGAAAGACAGAGAGAGAGGAGAGGAGGAGGAGGAGGGGAGACAGAGAGAGGAGGGGGTGGAGATAGAGAGAGAGGAGAGGGGGTGGAGACAGAGAGAGAGGAGAGGAGGGGGTGGAGACAGAGGAGGAGAGGAGAGGGGGTGGAGACAGAGAGAGAGGAGGAGAGGAGGTGGAGACAGAGAGAGAGAGGAGGAGAGGGTCGAGACAGAGAGAGAGAGAGAGAGAGAGAGAGAGGAGGAGAGGAGGTGGAGACAGAGAGAGAGGAGGAGAGGGTGGAGACAGAGAGGAGGAGAGGGTGGAGACAGAGAGAGAGGAGAGGAGGGGGTGGAGACAGAGAGGAGGAGAGGAGGTGGAGACAGAGAGAGAGAGGAGGAGAGGGTGGAGACACATGACGGGAGAGGAGGAGAGGAGGAGAGTGGAGCAGTTTAGCACAGATCCATACAGCTATCTGACTAAACTACACTCCCCCTTAGCTTACACACAGGTGTCAGGAGAGCAGCAGATGGCTAATTAGCACAGGTGGTCAAGCTCCGTCTTCCACCAGTTTTCCTTTGACAAGCGTTGTAATATGGAGATATGGCCGTGAGGGAACACTAACCCCAAGTAGCAGTAGTAGTATAGAGAGAATAGGGTGCCATTGGTCCTGGTCTAAAGTAGTGCACTACATAGGGAATAGGGTGCCATTGGGTCCTGGTCTAAAGTAGGGCACTACATAGGGAATAGGGTGCCATTATTGGGTGCCATTATTGGGTCCTGGCCTAAAGTAGTGCACTACATAGGGAATAGGGTGCCATTGGGTCCTGGTCTAAAGTAGGGCACTACATAGGGAATAGGGTGCCATTGGGTCCTGGTCTAAAGTAGTGCACTACATAGGGAATAGGGGGTCCTGGTCTAAAGTAGGGCACTACATAGGGAATAGGGGTCCTGGTCTAAAGTAGGGCACTACATAGGGAATAGGGTGCCATTGGGTCCTGGTCTAAAGTAGTGCACTACATAGGGAATAGGGGTCCTGGTCTAAAGTAGGGCACTACATAGGGAATAGGGTGCCATTGGGTCCTGGTCTAAAGTAGGGCACTACATAGGGAATAGGGGTCCTGGTCTAAAGTAGGGCACTACATAGGGAATAGGGTGCCATTGGGTCCTGGTCTAAAGTAGGGCACTACATAGGGAATAGGGTGCCATTGGGTCCTGGTCTAAAGTAGGGCACTACATAGGGAATAGGGTGCCATTGGGTCCTGGTCTAAAGTAGGGCACTACGTAGGGAATAGGGTGCCATTGGGTCCTGGTCTAAAGTAGGGCACTATATAGGGAATAGGGTGCTATTGGGTCCTGGTCTAAAGTAGGGCACTACAGAGGGAACCATTTGAGACACAGACTTCTCTACCACGAGGGCAGATATCTGTGGGGGAACCCGGGGATTCACGGTGCTTTCCTTCTTCCAGATGCCTGGGACAGATACGACACTACAGAGACCAGAAGTCTCTTTCACTTCCACAGAAACATTAAGCCGACGTCAGTCTGAGGACCCAGGAAGGAAAGAGGGAGAGAAGCTGATGACTCCCTAAAAGGCACCACTACCAGTTTATAAGTCATTTACACAGAAAACACAAGGGGTGTCTACCAGTTCAATGACATGAGGACTACAGGTTCACCTCTGGACAATGTGACCACAGCAATAAATACACCAATACAAATAGGGCCCTGGTCTAAAGCAGTGACCTGTATATCAAATCAAATGTGATTTATCACATGTGCCGAATACAACAAGTGTGGACCTTACAGTGAAATGCCGAATACAACAAGTGTAGACCTTACAGTGAAATGCTCACTGACAATCCCTTAACCAACAGTGTAGACCTTACAGTGAAATGCCGAATACAACAAGTGTAGACCTTACAGTGAAATGCTATATACAGGGTGGTACCAGTACCGAGTCAGTGTGCGGGGGTACAGGTCATTTATACATGTAGGTAGGGGTGAAGTGACTATGCATAGATATAGGGAATAGGGTGCCATTGGGCCCTGGTCTAAAGTAGTGCACTATATAGAGAATAGGGTGTAATTTCACACACAGCCGCTATCAGGTGTGGTCAGCGTTTACTGCTAACCTGACCCCATAACAACCCAAGCCTGGTCTCATGTACTGCTAACCTGACCCCCATAACAACCCAAGCATGGTCTCATGTACTGCTAACCTGACCCCATAACAACCCAAGCCTGGTCTCTGCTAACCTGACCCCATAACAACCCAAGCCTGGTCTCTGCTAACCTGACCCCCCATAACAACCCAAGCCTGGTCTCATGTAGTGCTAACCTGACCCCATAACAACCCAAGCCTGGTCTCATGTACTGCTAACCTGACCCCATAACAACCCAAGCCTGGTCTCATGTACTGCTAACCTGACCCCATAACAACCCAAGCCTGGTCTCTGCTAACCTGACCCCATAACAACCCAAGCCTGGTCTCATGTACTGCTAACCTGACCCCATAACAACCCAAGCCTTGGTCTCATATACTGATAACCTGACCCCCATAAACAACCCAAGCCTGGTCTCAATGTACTGCTAACCCTGACCCCATAACAACCCAGCCTGGTCTCTGCTAACTGACCCCATAACAAACCCAAGGCCTGGTCTCATATACTGCTAACCTGACCCCATTAACAACCCAAGCCTGGTCTCATGTACTGCTAACCTGACCCCATAAAACCCAAGCCTGGTCTCATATACTGCTAACCCTGACCCCCATAAACAACCCAAGCCTGGTCTCATGTACTGCTAACCTGACCCCCATAACAACCAGAGCCTGGTCTCAGATCTGTTTGTGCTGTTATACCAACTAGCTCCTATGGTCTTTGTCACTTGTTTGTCCCTTGGCACAATGGCACAAACAGATCCGGAACCAGGCTACTATAATACACAGCACCACTGCCTGGGTCGGCAGGCCGGAAACCAGGCTACTATATATAATACCACAGCACCCCTGCCTGGGTCGGCAGGCCCCGAACCAGGCTACTATATATAATACACAGCACCCCTGCCTGGGTCGGCAGGCCCGAACCAGGCTACTATATATAATACACAGCACCCCTGCCTGGGTCGGCAGGCCTGAACCAGGCTACTATATATAACACACAGCACCCCCTGCCTGGGTCGGCAGGCCTGTACCAGGCTACTATAATACACAGCACCCCTGCCTGGGTCGGCAGGCCTGAACCAGGCTACTATATATAATACACAGCACCCCTGCCTGGGTCAGCAGGCCTGTTACGAATCCCCTTTTACTCTTTAGAGCAATGGGTAGCAGGTCTGCCTACAGTGAGACCCGCAAGGGGCGTAACAGTCGTAGCTCACTTAAATCACTACAGTACCACCAACATGTTGCAGACAGGCAGTGTCACCCATCCCCAGCCCACACCCTTCCCCAGCCCACACCACACCCCAACATGCTGAAGACAGGCAGTAGCACCCATCCCCAGGCCACACCCACCCCCAGCCCACACCCACCCCCAGCCCACACTAACATTCTGCAGACAGGCAGTAGCACCCATCCCCAGCCCACTCACACCCCAACATGCTGCAGACAGGCCGTAGCACCCACCCCCAGCCCACACCCACCCCAGCCCACACCCACCCCCAGCCCACAGGCAGTAGCACCCATCCCCAGCCCACTCACACCCCCAACATGCTGCAGACAGGCAGTAGCACCCACCCCCAGCCCACACCCCACAGGCAGTAGCACCCATCCCCAGCCCACTCACCACCCCAACATGCTGCAGACAGGCAGTAGCACCCACCCCCAGCCCACACCCACCCCACACCCACCCCCAGCCCACAGGCAGTAGCACCCATCCCCAGCCCACTCACACCCCCAACATGCTGCAGACAGGCAGTAGCACCCTTCCCCAGCCCACTCACACCCCAACATGCTGCAGACAGGCAGTAGCACCCAACACCAGCCCACACCCACATGCTGCAGACAGTAGCACCCAACACCACCCCAGCATGTTGCAGACAGTAGACAGTAAAACCCACCCCCTTCGTCCAGTGTGTCTGCGGTGTCTGGGAAGGCATCATTCTGTAGGAGAGGTGGGGAGACAGGCCGGTCCGAGGTTGCTACTCCCACTGCTGTTGGGTCGTATACAGCTGCTGCAGCTGGACCCAGGTCTCTGGTGGCGATGCACTTCACACCGTCCTGGCTAGCTGCTGACACGCTGTCGCCTCTGAAGCCGGCGGACAGAGGAGCAGACACACAGTGGGGGGGGGGGGGGAGAGACACAAACACACAGTCAGTGAATTCCCCCAGGGAAGACAGTCAGGGCAACTTGTACTTGATCGATGCTAAACGACTGTGGTTCATTCATTTTTTACATTTTTATTTAACTAGGCAAATCAGTTTAGAACAAATTCTTATTTACAATGACGGCCTACCGGGGGAACAGTGGGTTAACTGCCTTATTTAGGGGCAGAAGGCCAGGTTTTTACATTGTCAGCTTGGGGATTCGATCCAGCAACCTTTCCACCCAATCATAACTTATATGGATACACTCCCCACAGTTTGACAATCTCACCCCAATCTGGTTTACAAGTGTAGGATTTAACAACTGGATACATGGATTGAGAAATGATTCTAGCTCATTTACAGCTCTGTAGAATAGTTTCTACAAGACTATGAGCAATTGTCTGAACAGAACCGTCAAATGGAGGGAGGTGGAGGGTCTCAACTGAAGGAATGTTTCAGCACCACATCCCTCTCTTTGATCAGGAACTGATTAACTTGCATAATGGACTTTATTGATGTCCCTGTGTAATTCAAACCGCTGACAGCATTTCTAAATCGCTTTCGTTTACTGGTCAAGGGTGGGTACCCGCGCAAAACTAGCAGGTTAGCAAGCGTTAAAACCCAGCAGCTAGTTAGTTAGCGCCCTTCTGCCCTAGTTACTTTTTGAGCGATAACTAGGTAGCCAATATCAACTGTCAAGCCGAGGTTATCTAGCTAATCATTGTTGACCAGGTAACGTTACACAAGACAGCAGGAAAGACGAACGTTGCCCACTGATGGCCAACCGTTCGGTAGCCAACTAGAAAGTCAATGTTTCCACACTTTACGTTACTATTCGATGTCAAATCAGTTTACTGTTCCGGAATACCGAGTTATCAAAGCACAACCAACCAACGACTGGTATTGTAGTTATCTATCTAACAAGCTATGGGGACAAAAGGCGAAGAAAGTTACAACCTAGCTAACGAACACTAGCCATAGTTAGCTGCTAGTTAGTTAGCTAGTTGGCTAACATCATATGCTGCCACGATGTGCGCTTTGAGTTAACTGACGTTAACTAGCTGGCTACCAAGTGAAGGTAACATGTCATCTCAGTGACAATGAATATTGGCTAATAATAGTAATAACAACTAGCAATAGCTAGCTAACACCACTTCCACTGTTACCGAAATAGCTTCCAATCATTGGCTTCTCTTACCAGGTTAGCTAGCTAGCCATGTATACCTAAACACGAGGAAAGCATAGCAATGCGGCAGGTTGTTTTGAGCCAGAATAAAATGCGGAAAATGTTGGGTTAGCCTTGATAGCTAGTTTGGATAACGTTATAAAGCTTGAGCGTTAGCTTACTTGTTTGCTGGCTAGCTACTGTTATCAAGCCATTTCCCTAAGGTGTGGGAACCAAAGTGTCTGACTAGCTAAATAAAAGAAGCCGAGGTTAGGCCCAGCGGATCCCCGTTCTCTTTTAGACCGTCTCCCCCCGTGGCGCGATACCAACCCTGGGCTGCCAATCATTCCAGTTTCGCTGCAGTTTGTGGGCGCTGCTAAGCCGAAACCCAAGGGCTTTACGGCTCATTACCTTTGCGAGAACAGCATGACCTGCTCTCAACGGGATTAAATTCCGCGAACAAGCGTATAAACTATCTGTTTATTTTATGTCCATTAATGGACCATCTACAGCTATCGGTGTGCGTTATGTTTTGTGTCGGGTCCGGCCTCCTTTCTTTTTTTTCCTCCTTTCTTTTTTTGTCTCCCACTCCTTCTTCTATTCTTGATGAAAGAGCCACTGGCCCCTTCTCTTTATAACAGCGCCATCTGCCGGACTTTATAGCGACCATAGCAAGGAGCTGTGACTGCAACAGAACAGGTTTGATCAAATAACGCAGAGATTTACCTAGCTAACTTCACTGACCCTCAACAACAAAAAAATACAAAATATATAAACCGATGTTCATGTTCTCTTCTTCTTCTCAATCTCCTCTGCAGCTAGTTGTTTGTTTTTGCAATCACTTGGAATATGCGTTGCTAAGCGACAGCATCAGGACCAGGGGTGAGGAGAGAGAGCATGCATGCAGCAACAGAGGATGCAAGGTAAAGATGAGCAGGATTCAAAGTATTATGGTGTGTGTAGTAGTGGCAAACTTCCAATGAGGTTTTTTCTCCATGAAATGTTCATATAGCACAAATAACACACACACACTGTAAACAGCTGACAAATGAACAACAGGGTAGGACAACCCCCCCCCCCCCCCCTCTACTGTAGAGAAGCTACATACAGTGCCTTGCGAAAGTAATTCGGCCCCCTTGAACTTTGCGACCTTTTGCCACATTTTCAGGCTTCAAACATAAAGATATAAAACTGTATTTTTTTTGGAAGAATCAACAAAACAAGTGGGACACAATCATGAAAGTGGAACGACATTTATTGGATATTTCAAACTTTTTTAACAAATCAAAAACTGAAAAATTGGGCGTGCAAAGTTAATACTTTGTAGCGCCACCTTTTGCTGCGATTACAGCTGTAAGTCGCTTGGGGTATGTCTCTATCCAGTTTTGCACATCGAGAGACTGACATTTTTTTCCCATTCCTCCTTGCAAAACAGCCCGAGCTCAGTGAGGTTGGATGGAGAGCATTTGTGAACAGCAGTTTTCAGTTCTTCTTCCACAGATTCTCGATTGGATTCAGGTCTGGACTTTGACTGGCCATTCTAACACCCTGGATATGTTTATTTTTGGAACCATTCCATTGTAGATTTTGCTTTATGTTTTGGATCAATTGTCTTGTGGAAGACACATCTCCATCCCAGTCCATCCAGGTCTTTTGGCAGACTCCATCAAGGTTCATTCCAGATGGTCCCGTATTTTGGTCCATATCCATCTTCATCATTTTAAAACCATCTTCCCTGTCCTGCCATAACCCCACCGACACCAATGGAGAAGCTGCCTCCCCATAAATTCCATAACCCCATCCGTCACCATGGAGAAACTGCTCCCATACCATAACCCCACACGTCACCATGGAGAACTGCCCTCCGCCATCCCATAAGCCCCACCGAGCACCAATGGAGAACTGCCTCCATACCTAACCCCACCGTCACCATGGAGAACTGCCTCCCCCATACCCATAACCCCACCTGTCACCATAGGGAGAACTGCCTCCCCATCCCATTAATACCCCACCGACACCATGGAGAACTGCCTCCCCATACCATAACCCCACCGTCACCATGGAGAACTGCCTCCCCATACCATAACCCCACCGACACCATGGAGAACTGCCTCCCCATACCATAACCCCACCGACACCATGGAGAACTGCCTCCCCATACCATAACCCCACCGTCACCATGGAGAACTGCCTCCCCATACCATAACCCCACCGACACCATGGAGAACTGCCTCCCCATACCATAACCCCACCGACACCATGGAGAACTCTGTTCACAACGTTGACATCAGCAAACCGCTCGCCCACACGACACCATACACACTGTCTGCCATCTGCCCTGTACAGCTGAAACTGGGATTCATCCTTGCAGAGCGCATTTCTCCGTCGTGCCCACTGAAGTCGATTACAACGGCCCAGGTGGCTGGTAAAATTGTATAATTCAGTTCATACGTTTGAATATAAAAATGGATTTTATCAAACAAAACTATGCTACATTTTTATCTCTGGGACCCTCAGGGTGACAAATCAGAGCAAGATTATTGACATTATTTACCTTCAGAGGTGAATGTATCGAACCAGTTGTCGTGATAAAAGTTTTATGTTTGCTTATGCACTCTCCTTAAACATAGCATGGTATTATTTCACTGTAATAGCTACTGTAAATTGAACAGCGCATTTAGATTAACAATCATTTAAGCTTTCTGCCAATATCAGATATGTCTATGTCCTGGGAAATGTTCTTGTTTACTTACAACCTCATGCTAATCACATTAGCGCGCGTTAGCTCAACCTCATGCTAATCGCATTAGCCCACGTTAGCTCAACCGTCCCGCGGGGGACCCACCGATCCTGTAGAGGTTTTAACAGCCAATGACTCACACTACTCCTACTAGGGCAAACCGTCTCAGTGCTAACAGGGTAACTCAGGTTGATAGGCGCATGATACTGCTGGTATAGCATTCAGGGGAGTTATAGAAACATAATTAGATTACCCTTATCCCTATCAAACGCTCCCTAAAACACTTCAGCGAGCAGGCCTTTCTAATCGACCTGGTCCGGGTATCCTGGAAGGATATTGACCTCATCCCGTCAGTAGAGGATGCCTGTAGGATCCAACCTCTCTCATTCTATTGGAGAGTGGCTCCACACAGCCGTGAAGACTGTCTGGGTCCTAAATGAATAGCGGTCAGGCAGTCTTCATGGGCGTGTGGAGCCACAATCCAATAGGATGAAGGAGATTGGAGCTACAGGGAGCAGGGGACACATTAGTTAATGAATAGATCATTAGTGCACATAGTAGCAAAATGTTTGGCAACTGAAAGTGTTATTATGCAACTGAAACAAGAGTTTTCTTATTGGACAGATTCGGGTAGGTGGTCCCCCCCTTTTCTGTCTGTTTTGGTGTCTAGTCAACAGGAGCCTGACGATGATGTGCTATCACAGTATCCCACAAGATGGCAGCACAGAGCAGAAGTGGAGTTTGAACTAAGCATATACGAATAACGAATAATGTATTCAGACCCACATATTAAAACTTCTGCAACAGAACAAAGCTCTCTCTCTCTCTCTCTCTCCTCT
>NW_022265063.1:0-19017 GCF_002021735.2 Oncorhynchus kisutch | reverse complement strand
TAATATATGTATGAGGTCCTTTCTCCACTGAGTTGTGTGCCAAATTCACATTTGCACAACTACTACTTTCCAGATTTTGATTTTACAGTATAGAGTGGCATGGTGGCCAAGTGGTAAGGCGTCGGTCTCGTAAACCGAAGACCATGGGTTCAAAATCCCATCCGTGGCCTTTATAGAAAAGACTTCGAATTCCATGGAAATGTCCATTCATTGGAGGATGTTGAGAAAAATCATGTGTATCAATATTTGAACACAAACTATTATATTAAGGGGAAGTATCTCTACGATAGGCCACTTTACATGTTTGCTGTCCTACGTATTCCCAACTTGTCTTTTGAGAGTATTCACTTGTTAAATTAGCTTTTTGCACAACTCCCACTTTCCACAATGTTGACATTCTAAGAATGAAATAGATGTAAAAGTCATCTGTTTTTGTTAACTGAAAACATGAGTTCAATCCCTGTTAGTACATTTATAGAACAGAAGTGGCATGGTGGCCAACTTCTATGGCATCATTTTCAAAACTGAAGTTCTGTTTTTCGATCCCTCTCCGTACCTGTTTTAAGAATTGCTGCTATCATTCATTGTAGTTTCAATGGAGTTGTATATATAAAGTAATTGTATTGACATTGCGTTTTATCTGCAAATTAAATGGGATGGAAGCTCAGAGGGGGAGTGCATGCTATATATGTATGAGGTCCTTTCTCCACTGAGTTTGTGTGCCAAATTCACATTTGCACAACTACTACCTTCCAGAATGTTGATATACAGTGGCATGGTGGCCAAGTGGTAAGGCGTCGGTCTCGTAAACTGAAGACTATGGGTTCAAATCCCATCCGTGCCTTTATAGAAAAGACTTCCAATTCCATGGAAATGTCCATTCATTGGAGGATTTTGTAGAAAAATCATGTTGTATCAATATTTGAACACAACTATTATATTAAGGGGAAGTATCTCTACGATAGTGCCACTTTACATGTTTGCTGTCCTACAGTATTCCCCAACTTGTCTTTTGAGAGTATTCACTTGTTAAATTAGCTTTTTGCACAACTCCCACTTTCCACAATGTTGACATTCTAAGAATGAAATAGATGTAAAAAGTCATCTGTTTTTGTTAACTGAAAACATGAGTTCAATCCCTGTTAGTACATTTATAGAACAGAAGTGGCATGGTGGCCAACTTTTATGGCATCATTTTCAAAAACTTAAGTTCATGTTTTCGATCCCTCTCCGTACCTGTTTTAAGAATTGCTGCTATCATCTCATTGTAGTTTCAATGGAGTGGTGTATATATAAAGTACATTGTATTGACATTGCGTTTTATCTGCAAATTAAATGGGATGGAAGCTCAGAGGGGGGAGTGCATGCTATATATGTATGAGGTCCTTTCTCCACTGAGTTTGTGTGCCAAATTCACATTTGCACAATTACTACTTTCCAGAATGTTGATATTACAGTATAGAGTGGCATGGTGGCCAAGTGGTAAGGCGTCGGTCTCGTAAACCGAAGACTATGGGTTCAAATCCCATCCGTGCCTTTATAGAAAAGACTTCCAATTCCATGGAAATGTCTATTCATTGGAGGACTTTGTAGAAAAATCATGTTGTATCAATATTTGAACACAACTATTATATTAAGGTGAAGTATCTCTACGATAGAGCCACTTTACATGTTTGCTGTCCTACAGTATTCCCCAACTTGTCTTTTGAGAGTATTCACTTGTTAAATTAGCTTTTGCACAACTCCCACTTTCCACAATGTTGACATTCTAAGAATGAAATAGATGTAAAAAGTCATCTGTTTTTGTTAACTGAAAACATGAGTTCAATCCCTGTTAGTACATTTATAGAACAGAAGTGGCATGGTGGCCAACTTTTATGGCATCATTTTCAAAAACTGAAGTTCATGTTTTCGATCCCTCTACGTACCTGTTTTAAGAATTGCTGCTATCATCTCATTGTAGTTTCAATGGAGTGGTGTATATATAAAGTACATTGTATTGACATTGCGTTTTATCTGCAAATTAAATGGGATGGAAGCTCAGAGGGGGAGTGCATGCTATATATGTATGAGGTCCTTTCTCCACTGAGTTTGTGTGCCAAATTCACATTTGCACAACTACTACTTTCCAGAATTTGATTTTACATTATAGAGTGGCATGGTGTCCAAGAGGTAAGGCGTCGGTCTCGTAAACCGAAGACCATGGGTTCAAATCCCATCCGTGCCTTTATAGAAAAGACTTCCAATTCCATGGAAATGTCCATTCATTGGAGGACTTTGTAGAAAAATCATGTTGTATCAATATTTGAACACAACTATTATATTAAGGTGAAGTATCTCTACGATAGTGCCACTTTACATGTTTGCTGTCCTACAGTATTCCCCAACTTGTCTTTTGAGAGTATTCACTTGTTAAATTAGCTTTTTGCACAACTCCCACTTTCCACAATGTTGACATTCTAAGAATGAAATAGATGTAAAAAGTCATCTGTTTTTGTTAACTGAAAACATGAGTTCAATCCCTGTTAGTACATTTATAGAACAGAAGTGGCATGGTGGCCAACTTTTATGGCATCATTTTCAAAAACTTAAGTTCATGTTTTCGATCCCTCTCCGTACCTGTTTTAAGAATTGCTGCTATCATCTCATTGTAGTTTCAATGGAGTGGTGTATATATAAAGTACATTGTATTGACATTGCGTTTTATCTGCAAATTAAATGGGATGGAAGCTCAGAGGGGGAGTGCATGCTATATATGTATGAGGTCCTTTCTCCACTGAGTTTGTGTGCCAAATTCACATTTGCACAATTACTACTTTCCAGAATGTTGATATTACAGTGGCATGGTGGCCAAGTGGTAAGGCGTCGGTCTCGTAAACCGAAGACTATGGGTTCAAATCCCATCCGTGCCTTTATAGAAAAGACTTCCAATTCCATGGAAATGTCCATTCATTGGAGGACTTTGTAGAAAAATCATGTTGTATCAATATTTGAACACAACTATTATATTAAGGTGAAGTATCTCTACGATAGAGCCACTTTACATGTTTGCTGTCCTACAGTATTCCCCAACTTGTCTTTTGAGAGTATTCACTTGTTAAATTAGCTTTTGCACAACTCCCACTTTCCACAATGTTGACCTTCTAAGAATGAAATAGATGTAAAAAGTCATCTGTTTTTGTTAACTGAAAACATGAGTTCAATCCCTGTTAGTACATTTATAGAACAGAAGTGGCATGGTGGCCAACTTCTATGGCATCATTTTCAAAAACTGAAGTTCATGTTTTCGATCCCTCTCCGTACCTGTTTTAAGAATTGCTGCTATCATCTCATTGTAGTTTCAATGGAGTGGTGTATATATAAAGTACA
Source organism: Oncorhynchus kisutch (assembly GCF_002021735.2). NCBI lineage: Eukaryota > Metazoa > Chordata > Actinopteri > Salmoniformes > Salmonidae > Oncorhynchus > Oncorhynchus kisutch. The sequence continues at coordinate 15,648 of NW_022265063.1, read as the reverse complement.
TTGTATTGACATTGCGTTTTATCTGCAAATTAAATGGGATGGAAGCTCAGAGGGGGAGTGCATGCTATATATGTATGAGGTCCTTTCTCCACTGAGTTTGTGTGCCAAATTCACATTTGCACAACTACTACTTTCCAGAATTTTGATTTTACAGTATAGAGTGGCATGGTGGCCAAGTGGTAAGGCGTCGGTCTCGTAAACCGAAGACCATGGGTTCAAATCCCATCCGTGCCTTTATAGAAAAGACTTCCAATTCCATGGAAATGTCCATTCATTGGAGGATTTTGTAGAAAAATCATGTTGTATCAATATTTGAACACAACTATTATATTAAGGGGAAGTATCTCTACGATAGTGCCACTTTACATGTTTGCTGTCCTACAGTATTCCCCAACTTGTCTTTTGAGAGTATTCACTTGTTAAATTAGCTTTTTGCACAACTCCCACTTTCCACAATGTTGACATTCTAAGAATGAAATAGATGTAAAAAGTCATCTGTTTTTGTTAACTGAAAACATGAGTTCAATCCCTGTTAGTACATTTATAGAACAGAAGTGGCATGGTGGCCAACTTTTATGGCATCATTTTCAAAAACTGAAGTTCATGTTTTCGATCCCTCTCCGTACCTGTTTTAAGAATTGCTGCTATCATCTCATTGTAGTTTCAATGGAGTGGTGTATATATAAAGTACATTGTATTGACATTGCGTTTTATCTGCAAATTAAATGGGATGGAAGCTCAGAGGGGGAGTGCATGCTATATATGTATGAGGTCCTTTCTCCACTGAGTTTGTGTGCCAAATTCACATTTGCACAACTACTACTTTCCAGAATTTTGATTTTACATTATAGAGTGGCATGGTGTCCAAGAGGTAAGGCGTCGGTCTCGTAAACCGAAGACCATGGGTTCAAATCCCATCAGTGCCTTTATAGAAAAGACTTCGAATTCCATGGAAATGTCCATTCATTGGAGGACTTTGTAGAAAAATCATGTTGTATCAATATTTGAACACAACTATTATATTAAGGTGAAGTATCTCTACGATAGTGCCACTTTACATGTTTGCTGTCCTACAGTATTCCCCAACTTGTCTTTTGAGAGTATTCACTTGTTAAATTAGCTTTTTGCACAACTCCCACTTTCCACAATGTTGACATTCTAAGAATGAAATAGATGTAAAAAGTCATCTGTTTTTGTTAACTGAAAACATGAGTTCAATCCCTGTTAGTACATTTATAGAACAGAAGTGGCATGGTGGCCAACTTTTATGGCATCATTTTCAAAAACTGAAGTTCATGTTTTCGATCCCTCTCCGTACCTGTTTTAAGAATTGCTGCTATCATCTCATTGTAGTTTCAATGGAGTGGTGTATATATAAAGTACATTGTATTGACATTGCGTTTTATCTGCAAATTAAATGGGATGGAAGCTCAGAGGGGGAGTGCATGCTATATATGTATGAGGTCCTTTCTCCACTGAGTTTGTGTGCCAAATTCACATTTGCACAATTACTACTTTCCAGAATGTTGATATTACAGTGGCATGGTGGCCAAGTGGTAAGGCGTCGGTCTCGTAAACCGAAGACTATGGGTTCAAATCCCATCCGTGCCTTTATAGAAAAGACTTCCAATTCCATGGAAATGTCCATTCATTGGAGGACTTTGTAGAAAAATCATGTTGTATCAATATTTGAACACAACTATTATATTAAGGTGAAGTATCTCTACGATAGAGCCACTTTACATGTTTGCTGTCCTACAGTATTCCCCAACTTGTCTTTTGAGAGTATTCACTTGTTAAATTAGCTTTTGCACAACTCCCACTTTCCACAATGTTGACCTTCTAAGAATGAAATAGATGTAAAAAGTCATCTGTTTTTGTTAACTGAAAACATGAGTTCAATCCCTGTTAGTACATTTATAGAACAGAAGTGGCATGGTGGCCAACTTCTATGGCATCATTTTCAAAAACTGAAGTTCATGTTTTCGATCCCTCTCCGTACCTGTTTTAAGAATTGCTGCTATCATCTCATTGTAGTTTCAATGGAGTGGTGTATATATAAAGTACATTGTATTGACATTGCGTTTTATCTGCAAATTAAATGGGATGGAAGCTCAGAGGGGGAGTGCATGCTATATATGTATGAGGTCCTTTCTCCACTGAGTTTGTGTGCCAAATTCACATTTGCACAATTACTACTTTCCAGAATGTTGATATTACAGTGGCATGGTGGCCAAGTGGTAAGGCGTCGGTCTCGTAAACCGAAGACTATGGGTTCAAATCCCATCCGTGCCTTTATAGAAAAGACTTCCAATTCCATGGAAATGTCCATTCATTGGAGGATTTTGTAGAAAAATCATGTTGTATCAATATTTGAACACAACTATTATATTAAGGGGAAGTATCTCTACGATAGTGCCACTTTACATGTTTGCTGTCCTACAGTATTCCCCAACTTGTCTTTTGAGAGTATTCACTTGTTAAATTAGCTTTTTGCACAACTCCCACTTTCCACAATGTTGACATTCTAAGAATGAAATAGATGTAAAAAGTCATCTGTTTTTGTTAACTGAAAACATGAGTTCAATCCCTGTTAGTACATTTATAGAACAGAAGTGGCATGGTGGCCAACTTTTATGGCATCATTTTCAAAAACTTAAGTTCATGTTTTCGATCCCTCTCCGTACCTGTTTTAAGAATTGCTGCTATCATCTCATTGTAGTTTCAATGGAGTGGTGTATATATAAAGTACATTGTATTGACATTGCGTTTTATCTGCAAATTAAATGGGATGGAAGCTCAGAGGGGGAGTGCATGCTATATATGTATGAGGTCCTTTCTCCACTGAGTTTGTGTGCCAAATTCACATTTGCACAATTACTACTTTCCAGAATGTTGATATTACAGTGGCATGGTGGCCAAGTGGTAAGGCGTCGGTCTCGTAAACCGAAGACTATGGGTTCAAATCCCATCCGTGCCTTTATAGAAAAGACTTCCAATTCCATGGAAATGTCCATTCATTGGAGGACTTTGTAGAAAAATCATGTTGTATCAATATTTGAACACAACTATTATATTAAGGTGAAGTATCTCTACGATAGAGCCACTTTACATGTTTGCTGTCCTACAGTATTCCCCAACTTGTCTTTTGAGAGTATTCACTTGTTAAATTAGCTTTTGCACAACTCCCACTTTCCACAATGTTGACCTTCTAAGAATGAAATAGATGTAAAAAGTCATCTGTTTTTGTTAACTGAAAACATGAGTTCAATCCCTGTTAGTACATTTATAGAACAGAAGTGGCATGGTGGCCAACTTCTATGGCATCATTTTCAAAAACTGAAGTTCATGTTTTCGATCCCTCTCCGTACCTGTTTTAAGAATTGCTGCTATCATCTCATTGTAGTTTCAATGGAGTGGTGTATATATAAAGTACATTGTATTGACATTGCGTTTTATCTGCAAATTAAATGGGATGGAAGCTCAGAGGGGGAGTGCATGCTATATATGTATGAGGTCCTTTCTCCACTGAGTTTGTGTGCCAAATTCACATTTGCACAATTACTACTTTCCAGAATGTTGATATTACAGTGGCATGGTGGCCAAGTGGTAAGGCGTCGGTCTCGTAAACCGAAGACTATGGGTTCAAATCCCATCCGTGCCTTTATAGAAAAGACTTCCAATTCCATGGAAATGTCCATTCATTGGAGGACTTGGTAGAAAAATCATGTTGTATCAATATTTGAACACAACTATTATATTAATGTGAAGTATCTCTACGATAGAGCCACTTTACATGTTTGCTGTCCTACAGTATTCCCCAACTTGTCTTTTGAGAGTATTCACTTGTTAAATTAGCTTTTGCACAACTCCCACTTTCCACAATGTTGACCTTCTAAGAATGAAATAGATGTAAAAAGTCATCTGTTTTTGTTAACTGAAAACATGAGTTCAATCCCTGTTAGTACATTTATAGAACAGAAGTGGCATGGTGGCCAACTTCTATGGCATCATTTTCAAAAACTGAAGTTCATGTTTTCGATCCCTCTCCGTACCTGTTTTAAGAATTGCTGCTATCATCTCATTGTAGTTTCAATGGAGTGGTGTATATATAAAGTACATTGTATTGACATTGCGTTTTATCTGCAAATTAAATGGGATGGAAGCTCAGAGGGGGAGTGCATGCTATATATGTATGAGGTCCTTTCTCCACTGAGTTTGTGTGCCAAATTCACATTTGCACAACTACTACTTTCCAGAATTTTGATTTTACAGCATAGAGTGGCATGGTGGCCAAGTGGTAAGGCGTCGGTCTCGTAAACCGAAGACCATGGGTTCAAATCCCATCCGTGCCTTTATAGAAAAGACTTCCAATTCCATGGAAATGTCCATTCATTGGAGGACTTGGTAGAAAAATCATGTTGTATCAATATTTGAACCCAACTATTATATTAAGGGGAAGTATCTCTACGATAGTGCCACTTTACATGTTTGCTGTCCTACAGTATTCCCCAACTTGTCTTTTGAGAGTATTCACTTGTTAAATTAGCTTTTTGCACAACTCCCACTTTCCACAATGTTGACATTCTAAGAATGAAATAGATGTAAAAAGTCATCTGTTTTTGTTAACTGAAAACATGAGTTCAATCCCTGTTAGTACATTTATAGAACAGAAGTGGCATGGTGGCCAACTTTTATGGCATCATTTTCAAAAACTTAAGTTCATGTTTTCGATCCCTCTCCGTACCTGTTTTAAGAATTGCTGCTATCATCTCATTGTAGTTTCAATGGAGTGGTGTATATATAAAGTACATTGTATTGACATTGCGTTTTATCTGCAAATTAAATGGGATGGAAGCTCAGAGGGGGAGTGCATGCTATATATGTATGAGGTCCTTTCTCCACTGAGTTTGTGTGCCAAATTCACATTTGCACAATTACTACTTTCCAGAATGTTGATATTACAGTGGCATGGTGGCCAAGTGGTAAGGCGTCGGTCTCGTAAACCGAAGACTATGGGTTCAAATCCCATCCGTGCCTTTATAGAAAAGACTTCCAATTCCATGGAAATGTCCATTCATTGGAGGATTTTGTAGAAAAATCATGTTGTATCAATATTTGAACACAACTATTATATTAAGGGGAAGTATCTCTACGATAGTGCCACTTTACATGTTTGCTGTCCTACAGTATTCCCCAACTTGTCTTTTGAGAGTATTCACTTGTTAAATTAGCTTTTTGCACAACTCCCACTTTCCACAATGTTGACATTCTAAGAATGAAATAGATGTAAAAAGTCATCTGTTTTTGTTAACTGAAAACATGAGTTCAATCCCTGTTAGTACATTTATAGAACAGAAGTGGCATGGTGGCCAACTTTTATGGCATCATTTTCAAAAACTTAAGTTCATGTTTTCGATCCCTCTCCGTACCTGTTTTAAGAATTGCTGCTATCATCTCATTGTAGTTTCAATGGAGTGGTGTATATATAAAGTACATTGTATTGACATTGCGTTTTATCTGCAAATTAAATGGGATGGAAGCTCAGAGGGGGAGTGCATGCTATATATGTATGAGGTCCTTTCTCCACTGAGTTTGTGTGCCAAATTCACATTTGCACAATTACTACTTTCCAGAATGTTGATATTACAGTGGCATGGTGGACAAGTGGTAAGGCGTCGGTCTCGTAAACCGAAGACTATGGGTTCAAATCCCATCCGTGCCTTTATAGAAAAGACTTCCAATTCCATGGAAATGTCCATTCATTGGAGGACTTTGTAGAAAAATCATGTTGTATCAATATTTGAACACAACTATTATATTAAGGTGAAGTATCTCTACGATAGAGCCACTTTACATGTTTGCTGTCCTACAGTATTCCCCAACTTGTCTTTTGAGAGTATTCACTTGTTAAATTAGCTTTTGCACAACTCCCACTTTCCACAATGTTGACCTTCTAAGAATGAAATAGATGTAAAAAGTCATCTGTTTTTGTTAACTGAAAACATGAGTTCAATCCCTGTTAGTACATTTATAGAACAGAAGTGGCATGGTGGCCAACTTCTATGGCATCATTTTCAAAAACTGAAGTTCATGTTTTCGATCCCTCTCCGTACCTGTTTTAAGAATTGCTGCTATCATCTCATTGTAGTTTCAATGGAGTGGTGTATATATAAAGTACATTGTATTGACATTGCGTTTTATCTGCAAATTAAATGGGATGGAAGCTCAGAGGGGGAGTGCATGCTATATATGTATGAGGTCCTTTCTCCACTGAGTTTGTGTGCCAAATTCACATTTGCACAATTACTACTTTCCAGAATGTTGATATTACAGTGGCATGGTGGCCAAGTGGTAAGGCGTCGGTCTCGTAAACCGAAGACTATGGGTTCAAATCCCATCCGTGCCTTTATAGAAAAGACTTCCAATTCCATGGAAATGTCCATTCATTGGAGGACTTGGTAGAAAAATCATGTTGTATCAATATTTGAACACAACTATTATATTAAGGTGAAGTATCTCTACGATAGAGCCACTTTACATGTTTGCTGTCCTACAGTATTCCCCAACTTGTCTTTTGAGAGTATTCACTTGTTAAATTAGCTTTTGCACAACTCCCACTTTCCACAATGTTGACCTTCTAAGAATGAAATAGATGTAAAAAGTCATCTGTTTTTGTTAACTGAAAACATGAGTTCAATCCCTGTTAGTACATTTATAGAACAGAAGTGGCATGGTGGCCAACTTCTATGGCATCATTTTCAAAAACTGAAGTTCATGTTTTCGATCCCTCTCCGTACCTGTTTTAAGAATTGCTGCTATCATCTCATTGTAGTTTCAATGGAGTGGTGTATATATAAAGTACATTGTATTGACATTGCGTTTTATCTGCAAATTAAATGGGATGGAAGCTCAGAGGGGGAGTGCATGCTATATATGTATGAGGTCCTTTCTCCACTGAGTTTGTGTGCCAAATTCACATTTGCACAATTACTACTTTCCAGAATGTTGATATATATATATATTGCAGTATAGAGTGGCATGGTGGCCAAGTGGTAAGGCGTCGGTCTCGTAAACCGAAGACCATGGGTTCAAATCCCATCCGTGCCTTTATAGAAAAGACATCCAATTCCATGGAAATTTAGATTCTATGGCATATTTATTGCCTTTAAAAAACAAATCCCTACTATTTTGTTATTGACTGTGCGCTAGTTTGTTCCATGTGTAACTCGTCGCCAGAACCACTGGCTCCAGGTCATCTGTAAGTCTAGGCTAGGTAAAGCTCCGCCTTATCAAAGCACTCACAGGCGGCCTAGTCCTCGCACAGCAGTCCCTTCCAGCTGCAGTCAGAGCAGGAGATGTTCACCCCTCCGCGTCCAGACTGCAAATGAATTGCACTGCTTTGCTTTATCTTCGCCAGGTCGCAGTTGTGTATGAGAACTTGTTCTTAACTGGCTTACCTGGTATAATAAAGGTGTCGGTCTTGTAAACCGAAGACCATGGGTTCAAATCCCATCCTTGCCTTTATAGAAAAGACATCCAATTCCATGGAAATTTAGATTCATTGGAGGACTTTGTAGAAAAATCATGTTGTATCAATATTTGAACACAACTATTATTTTAAGGGGAAGTATCTCTACGATAGAGCCACTTTACATGTTTGCTGTCCTACAGTATTCCCCAACTTGTCTTTTGAGAGTATTCACTTGTTAAATTAGCTTTTGCACAACTCCCACTTTCCACAATGTTGACATTCTAAGAATGAAAAAGATGTAAAATGTCATCTGTTTTTGTTAACTGAAGCACATGGTTTCAATCCATGTTCGACATTTATGGTAGATAGCTGATATTATGGGAATGTACTTTCATCACAACAGTGTAAAGAAAAGGTCAATTGTCTTGATATGGCCACTGCGACCTGTATGCTCTAGTCGGCTGGCCCTCGCTACATATTCGTCGCCAGAACCACTGGCTATTTTGTTATTGAATATGCGCTTATTTGTTCCATGTGTAACTCGTCGCCAGAACCACTGGCTCCAGGTCATCTGTAAGTCTATGCTAGGTAAAGCTCCGCCTTATCAAAGCACTCACAGGCAGCCTAGTCCTCGCGCAGCAGTCCCTTCCAGCTGCAGTCAGAGCAGGAGATGCCCATCTGCAGTCAGAGCAGGAGATGTTCACCCCTCCGCGTCCAGACTGCAAATGAATTGCACTGCTTTGCTTTATCTTGGCCAGGTCGCAGTTGTGTATGAGAACTTGTTCTTAACTGGCTTACCTGGTATAATAAAGTTGAAATGTAATAAAATAAGAAACAATTTTTTTGTTCCCAGAAAGGGGGTGTAGCTCAGTGGTAGAGTGCATGCTTTGCATGTATGAGGTCCTAGGTTCAATCCCCAGCTTCTCCATGATTTTTTGCAAAGACCCAACTTCTACTTTCCACAATGTTGAAATTCTAAGCAGGAAACAGAGATGTGCTAAATCATTTTGTCTTTTAATCTGAAGAACATGCGTTCAATCCCTGTTAGTACATTTATAGAACAGAAGTGGCATGGTTGCCAACTTTTATGGCATCATTTTCAAAAACTGAAGTTCATGTTTTCGATCCCTGTCCGTACCTGTTTTAAGAATTGCTGCTATCATTTCATTGCAGTTTCAATGGAGTGGTGTATATATAAAGTACATTGTATTGATATTGCATTTTATCTGCAAATTAAATGGGATGGAAGCTCAGAGGGGGAGTGCATGCTATATATGTATGAGGTCCTTTCTCCACTGAGTTTGTGTGCCAAATTCACATTTGCACAATTACTACTTTCCAGAATGTTGATATATATATATATTGCAGTATAGAGGGGCATGGTGGCCAAGTGGTAAGGCGTCGGTCTCGTAAATGGAAGACCATGGGTTCAAATCCCATCCGTGTCTTTAAAGAAAAGACATCCAATTCCATGGAAATTTAGATTCTATGGCATATTTATTGCCTTTAAAAAACAAATCCCTACTATTTTGTTATTGACTGTGCGCTAGTTTGTTCCATGTGTAACTCGTCGCCAGAACCACTGGCTCCAGGTCATCTGTAAGTCTAGGCTAGGTAAAGCTCCGCCTTATCAAAGCACTCACAGGCGGCCTAGTCCTCGCACAGCAGTCCCTTCCAGCTGCAGTCAGAGCAGGAGATGTTCACCCCTCCGCGTCCAGACTGCAAATGAATTGCACTGCTTTGCTTTATCTTCGCCAGGTCGCAGTTGTGTATGAGAACTTGTTCTTAACTGGCTTACCTGGTATAATAAAGGTGTCGTTCTTGTAAACCGAAGACCATGGGTTCAAATCCCATCCTTGCCTTTATAGAAAAGACATCCAATTCCATGGAAATTTAGATTCATTGGAGGACTTTGTAGAAAAATCATGTTGTATCAATATTTGAACACAACTATTATTTTAAGGGGAAGTATCTCTACGATAGAGCCACTTTACATGTTTGCTGTCCTACAGTATTCCCCAACTTGTCTTTTGAGAGTATTCACTTGTTAAATTAGCTTTTGCACAACTCCCACTTTCCACAATGTTGACATTCTAAGAATGAAAAAGATGTAAAATGTCATCTGTTTTTGTTAACTGAAGCACATGGTTTCAATCCATGTTCGACATTTATGGTAGATAGCTGATATTATGGGAATGTACTTTCATCACAACAGTGTAAAGAAAAGGTCAATTGTCTTGATATGGCCACTGCGACCTGTATGCTCTAGTCGGCTGGCCCTCGCTACATATTCGTCGCCAGAACCACTGGCTATTTTGTTATTGAATATGCGCTTATTTGTTCCATGTGTAACTCGTCGCCAGAACCACTGGCTCCAGGTCATCTGTAAGTCTATGCTAGGTAAATCTCCGCCTTATCAAAGCACTCACAGGCAGCCTAGTCCTCGCGCAGCAGTCCCTTCCAGCTGCAGTCAGAGCAGGAGATGCCCATCTGCAGTCAGAGCAGGAGATGTTCACCCCTCCGCGTCCAGACTGCAAATGAATTGCACTGCTTTGCGTTTATCTTGGCCAGGTCGCAGTTGTGTATGAGAACTTGTTCTTAACTGGCTTACCTGGTATAATAAAGTTGAAATGTAATAAAATAAGAAACAATTTTTTTGTTCCCAGAAAGGGGGTGTAGCTCAGTGGTAGAGTGCATGCTTTGCATGTATGATGTCCTAGGTTCAATCCCCAGCTTCTCCATGATTTTTTGCAAAGACCCAACTTCTACTTTCCACAATGTTGAAATTCTAAGCAGGAAACAGAGATGTGCTAAATCATTTTGTCTTTTAATCTGAAGAACATGCGTTCAATCCCTGTTAGTACATTTATAGAACAGAAGTGGCATGGTTGCCAACTTTTATGGCATCATTTTCAAAAACTGAAGTTCATGTTTTCGATCCCTGTCCGTACCTGTTTTAAGAATTGCTGCTATCATTTCATTGCAGTTTCAATGGAGTGGTGTATATATAAAGTACATTGTATTGATATTGCATTTTATCTGCAAATTAAATGGGATGGAAGCTCAGAGGGGGAGTGCATGCTATATATGTATGAGGTCCTTTCTCCACTGAGTTTGTGTGCCAAATTCACATTTGCACAATTACTACTTTCCAGAATGTTGATATATATATATATATTGCAGTATAGAGGGGCATGGTGGCCAAGTGGTAAGGCGTCGGTCTCGTAAATGGAAGACCATGGGTTCAAATCCCATCCGTGCCTTTAAAGAAAAGACATCCAATTCCATGGAAATTTAGATTCTATGGCATATTTATTGCCTTTAAAAAACAAATCCCTACTATTTTGTTATTGACTGTGCGCTAGTTTGTTCCATGTGTAACTCGTCGCCAGAACCACTGGCTCCAGGTCATCTGTAAGTCTAGGCTAGGTAAAGCTCCGCCTTATCAAAGCACTCACAGGCGGCCTAGTCCTCGCACAGCAGTCCCTTCCAGCTGCAGTCAGAGCAGGAGATGTTCACCCCTCCGCGTCCAGACTGCAAATGAATTGCACTGCTTTGCTTTATCTTCGCCAGGTCGCAGTTGTGTATGAGAACTTGTTCTTAACTGGCTTACCTGGTATAATAAAGGTGTCGTTCTTGTAAACCGAAGACCATGGGTTCAAATCCCATCCTTGCCTTTATAGAAAAGACATCCAATTCCATGGAAATTTAGATTCATTGGAGGACTTTGTAGAAAAATCATGTTGTATCAATATTTGAACACAACTATTATTTTAAGGGGAAGTATCTCTACGATAGAGCCACTTTACATGTTTGCTGTCCTACAGTATTCCCCAACTTGTCTTTTGAGAGTATTCACTTGTTAAATTAGCTTTTGCACAACTCCCACTTTCCACAATGTTGACATTCTAAGAATGAAAAAGATGTAAAATGTCATCTGTTTTTGTTAACTGAAGCACATGGTTTCAATCCATGTTCGACATTTATGGTAGATAGCTGATATTATGGGAATGTACTTTCATCACAACAGTGTAAAGAAAAGGTCAATTGTCTTGATATGGCCACTGCGACCTGTATGCTCTAGTCGGCTGGCCCTCGCTACATATTCGTCGCCAGAACCACTGGCTATTTTGTTATTGAATATGCGCTTATTTGTTCCATGTGTAACTCGTCGCCAGAACCACTGGCTCCAGGTCATCTGTAAGTCTATGCTAGGTAAAGCTCCGCCTTATCAAAGCACTCACAGGCAGCCTAGTCCTCGCGCAGCAGTCCCTTCCAGCTGCAGTCAGAGCAGGAGATGCCCATCTGCAGTCAGAGCAGGAGATGTTCACCCCTCCGCGTCCAGACTGCAAATGAATTGCACTGCTTTGCGTTTATCTTGGCCAGGTCGCAGTTGTGTATGAGAACTTGTTCTTAACTGGCTTACCTGGTATAATAAAGTTGAAATGTAATAAAATAAGAAACAATTTTTTTGTTCCCAGAAAGGGGGTGTAGCTCAGTGGTAGAGTGCATGCTTTGCATGTATGATGTCCTAGGTTCAATCCCCAGCTTCTCCATGATTTTTTGCAAAGACCCAACTTCTACTTTCCACAATGTTGAAATTCTAAGCAGGAAACAGAGATGTGCTAAATCATTTTGTCTTTTAATCTGAAGAACATGCGTTCAATCCCTGTTAGTACATTTATAGAACAGAAGTGGCATGGTTGCCAACTTTTATGGCATCATTTTCAAAAACTGAAGTTCATGTTTTCGATCCCTGTCCGTACCTGTTTTAAGAATTGCTGCTATCATTTCATTGTAGTTTCAATGGAGTGGTGTATATATAAAGTACATTGTATTGATATTGCATTTTATCTGCAAATTAAATGGGATGGAAGCTCAGAGGGGGAGTACATGCTATATATGTATGAGGTCCTTTCTCCACTGAGTTTGTGTGCCAAATTCACATTTGCACAATTACTACTTTCCAGAATGTTGATATATATATATATTGCAGTATAGAGGGGCATGGTGGCCAAGTGGTAAGGCGTCGGTCTCGTAAATGGAAGACCATGGGTTCAAATCCCATCCGTTCCTTTAAAGAAAAGACATCCAATTCCATGGAAATTTAGATTCTATGGCATATTTATTGCCTTTAAAAAACAAATCCCTACTATTTTGTTATTGACTGTGCGCTAGTTTGTTCCATGTGTAACTCGTCGCCAGAACCACTGGCTCCAGGTCATCTGTAAGTCTAGGCTAGGTAAAGCTCCGCCTTATCAAAGCACTCACAGGCGGCCTAGTCCTCGCACAGCAGTCCCTTCCAGCTGCAGTCAGAGCAGGAGATGTTCACCCCTCCGCGTCCAGACTGCAAATGAATTGCACTGCTTTGCTTTATCTTCGCCAGGTCGCAGTTGTGTATGAGAACTTGTTCTTAACTGGCTTACCTGGTATAATAAAGGTGTCGTTCTTGTAAACCGAAGACCATGGGTTCAAATCCCATCCTTGCCTTTATAGAAAAGACATCCAATTCCATGGAAATTTAGATTCATTGGAGGACTTTGTAGAAAAATCATGTTGTATCAATATTTGAACACAACTATTATTTTAAGGGGAAGTATCTCTACGATAGAGCCACTTTACATGTTTGCTGTCCTACAGTATTCCCCAACTTGTCTTTTGAGAGTATTCACTTGTTAAATTAGCTTTTGCACAACTCCCACTTTCCACAATGTTGACATTCTAAGAATGAAAAAGATGTAAAATGTCATCTGTTTTTGTTAACTGAAGCACATGGTTTCAATCCATGTTCGACATTTATGGTAGATAGCTGATATTATGGGAATGTACTTTCATCACAACAGTGTAAAGAAAAGGTCAATTGTCTTGATATGGCCACTGCGACCTGTATGCTCTAGTCGGCTGGCCCTCGCTACATATTCGTCGCCAGAACCACTGGCTATTTTGTTATTGAATATGCGCTTATTTGTTCCATGTGTAACTCGTCGCCAGAACCACTGGCTCCAGGTCATCTGTAAGTCTATGCTAGGTAAAGCTCCGCCTTATCAAAGCACTCACAGGCAGCCTAGTCCTCGCGCAGCAGTCCCTTCCAGCTGCAGTCAGAGCAGGAGATGCCCATCTGCAGTCAGAGCAGGAGATGTTCACCCCTCCGCGTCCAGACTGCAAATGAATTGCACTGCTTTGCGTTTATCTTGGCCAGGTCGCAGTTGTGTATGAGAACTTGTTCTTAACTGGCTTACCTGGTATAATAAAGTTGAAATGTAATAAAATAAGAAACAATTTTTTTGTTCCCAGAAAGGGGGTGTAGCTCAGTGGTAGAGTGCATGCTTTGCATGTATGATGTCCTAGGTTCAATCCCCAGCTTCTCCATGATTTTTTGCAAAGACCCAACTTCTACTTTCCACAATGTTGAAATTCTAAGCAGGAAACAGAGATGTGCTAAATCATTTTGTCTTTTAATCTGAAGAACATGCGTTCAATCCCTGTTAGTACATTTATAGAACAGAAGTGGCATGGTTGCCAACTTTATGGCATCATTTTCAAAAACTGAAGTTCATGTTTTCGATCCCTGTCCGTACCTGTTTTAAGAATTGCTGCTATCATTTCATTGTAGTTTCAATGGAGTGGTGTATATATAAAGTACATTGTATTGATATTGCATTTTATCTGCAAATTAAATGGGATGGAAGCTCAGAGGGGGAGTACATGCTATATATGTATGAGGTCCTTTCTCCACAGAGTTTGTGTGCCAAATTCACATTTGCACAATTACTACTTTCCAGAATGTTGATATATATATATATTGCAGTATAGAGGGGCATGGTGGCCAAGTGGTAAGGCGTCGGTCTCGTAAACCGAAGACCATGGGTTCAAATCCCATCCGTGCCTTTATAGAAAAGACATCCAATTCCATGGAAATTTAGATTCTATGGCATATTTATTGCCTTTAAAAAACAAATCCCTACTATTTTGTTATTGACTGTGCGCTAGTTTGTTCCATGTGTAACTCGTCGCCAGAACCACTGGCTCCAGGTCATCTGTAAGTCTAGGCTAGGTAAAGCTCCGCCTTATCAAAGCACTCACAGGCGGCCTAGTCCTCGCACAGCAGTCCCTTCCAGCTGCAGTCAGAGCAGGAGATGTTCACCCCTCCGCGTCCAGACTGCAAATGAATTGCACTGCTTTGCTTTATCTTCGCCAGGTCGCAGTTGTGTATGAGAACTTGTTCTTAACTGGCTTACCTGGTATAATAAGGTGTCGTTCTTGTAAACCGAAGACCATGGGTTCAAATCCCATCCTTGGCTTTATAGAAAAGACATCCAATTCCATGGAAATTTAGATTCATTGGAGGACTTTGTAGAAAAATCATGTTGTATCAATATTTGAAAACAACTATTATTTTAAGGGGAAGTATCTCTACGATAGAGCCACTTTACATGTTTGCTGTCCTACAGTATTCCCCAACTTGTCTTTTGAGAGTATTCACTTGGTAAATTAGCTTTTGCACAAACTCCCACTTTCCACAATGTTGACATTCTAAGAATGAAAAAGATGTAAAATGTCATCTGTTTTTGTTAACTGAAGCACATGGTTTTCAATCCATGTTCGACATTTATGGTAGATAGCTGATATTATGGGAATGTACTTTCATCACAACAGTGTAAAGAAAAGGTCAATTGTCTTGATATGGCCACTGCGACCTGTATGCTCTAGTCGGCTGGCCCTCGCTACATATTCGTCGCCAGAACCACTGGCTATTTTGGTTATTGAATATGCGCTTATTTGTTCCATGTGTAACTCGTCGCCAGAACCACTGGCTCCAGGTCATCTGTAAGTCTATGCTAGGTAAAGCTCCGCCTTATCAAAGCACTCACAGGCAGCTAGTCCTCGCGCAGCAGTCCCTTCCAGCTGCAGTCAGAGCAGGAGATGCCCATCTGCAGTCAGAGCAGGAGATGTTCACCCCTCCGCGTCCAGACTGCAAATGAATTGCACTGCTTTGCTTTATCTTGGCCAGGTCGCAGTTGTGTATGAGAACTTGTTCTTAACTGGCTTACCTGGTATAATAAAGTTGAAATGTAATAAAATAAGAAACCATTTTTTTGTTCCCGAAAGGGGGTGTAGCTTCAGTGGTAGAGTGCATGCTTTGCATTATGAGGTCCTAGGTTCAATCCCAGCTT
>NW_022265062.1:0-19012 GCF_002021735.2 Oncorhynchus kisutch | reverse complement strand
CAAAAAAAATTTTTCATCCAGAGTGCTTCAAACATGATTAGAGCTTGTTTATGGAAAAGTGCTTATTCTGCATTTCAATGTTGCAACTTGCTGAAAACTGTCCACGGTGTTCATTTAATCTCAACTAGACACAGCACAGCAAAAATTGGACATCCAGAGTGCTTCAAACATGATTTAGAGCTTGTTTATGGAAAAGTGCTTATTTCTGCATTTCAATGTTGCAACTTGCTGAAAACAGTCAACAGTGTTTCATAACATCTCGAATAAACATAACAAACACATTTTTTCATCCAGAGTGCTTCAAACATGATTTAGAGCTTGTTTATGGAAAAGTGCTTATTTCTGCATTTCAATGTTGCAACTTGCTGAAAACTGTCCACGGTGTTCATTAATCTCAACTATACACAGCACAGACAAAATTGAACATCCAGAGTGCATCAAACATGATTTAGAGCTTGTTTATGGAAAAGTGCTTATTTCTGCATTTCAATGTTACAACTTGCTGAAAACTGTCCACGGTGTTCATTTAATCTCAACCTAGACACAGCACAGCAAAAATTGGACATCCAGAGTGCTTCAAACATGATTTAGAGCTTGTTTATGGAAAAGCGCTTATTTTCTGCATTTCACTGTTGCAACTGCTGAAAACAGTCAACAGTGTTTTCATAACATCTCGAATAAACATAACAAAAACATTTTTCATCCAGAGTGCTTCAAACATGATTTAGAGCTTGTTTATGGAAAAGTGCTTATTTCTGCATTTCAATGTTACAACTTGCTGAAAACTGTCCACGGTGTTCATTTAATCTCAACTAGACACAGCACAGCAAAAATTGGACATCCAGAGTGCGTCAAACATGATTTAGAGCTTGTTTATGGAAAAGTGCTTATTTCTGCATTTCAATGTTGCAACTTGCTGAAAACAGTCAACAGTTGTTTTCATAACATCTCGAATAAACATAACAAAAACATTTTTCATCCAGAGTGCTTCAAACATGATTTAGAGCTTGTTTATGGAAAAGTGCTTATTTCTGCATTTCAATGTTGCAACTTGCTGAAAACAGTCAACAGTTGTTTTCATAACATCTCGAATAAACATAACAAAACATTTTTCATCCAGAGTGCTTCAAACATGATTTAGAGCTTGTTTATGGAAAAGTGCTTATTTCTGCATTTCAATGTTACAACTTGCTGAAAACTGTCCACGGTGTTCATTTAATCTCAACCTAGACACAGCACAGCAAAAATTGGACATCCAGAGTGCTTCAAACATGATTTAGAGCTTGTTTATGGAAAAGTGCTTATTTCTGCATTTCAATGTTGCAACTTGCTGAAAACAGTCAACAGTTGTTTCATAACATCTCGAATAAACATAACAAAAACATTTTTCATCCAGAGTGCTTCAAACATGATTTAGAGCTTGTTTATGGAAAAGTGCTTATTTCTGTATTTCAATGTTGCAACTTGCTGAAACTGTCCACGGTGTTCATTTAATCTCAACTAGACACAGCACAGCAAAAATTGAACATCCAGAGTGCATCAAACATGATTTAGAGCTTGTTTATGGAAAAGTGCTTATTTCTGCATTTCAATGTTACAACTTGCTGAAAACTGTCCACGGCGTTCATTTCATCTCAACCTAGACACAGTGCAGCAAAAATTGGACATCCAGAGTGCTTCAAACATGATTTAGAGCTTGTTTATGGAAAAGTGCTTATTTCTGTATTTCAATGTTGCAACTTGCTGAAAACTGTCCACGGTGTTCATTTAATCTCAACTAGACACAGCACAGCAAAAATTGAACATCCAGAGTGCATCAAACATGATTTAGAGCTTGTTTATGGAAAAGTGCTTATTTCTGCATTTCAATGTTACAACTTGCTGAAAACTGTCCACGGTGTTCATTTAATCTCAACTAGACACAGCACAGCAAAAATTGGACATCCAGAGTGCTTCAAACATGATTTAGAGCTTGTTTATGGAAAAGTGCTTATTTCTGCATTTCAATGTTGCAACTTGCTGAAAACTGTCCACGGCGTTCATTTCATCTCAACCTAGACACAGTGCAGCAAAAATTGGACATCCAGAGTGCATCAAACATGATTTAGAGCTTGTTTATGGAAAAGCGCTTATTTCTGCATTTCACTGTTGCAACTTGCTGAAAACAGTCAACAGTGTTTTCATAACATCTCGAATAAACATAACAAAACATTTTTCATCCAGAGTGCTTCAAACATGATTAGAGCTTGTTTATGGAAAAGTGCTTATTTCTGCATTTCAATGTTACAACTTGCTGAAAACTGTCCACGGTGTTCATTTAATCTCAACTAGACACAGCACAGCAAAAATGGACATCCAGAGTGCATCAAACATGATTTAGAGCTTGTTTATGGAAAAGTGCTTATTTCTGCATTTCAATGTTGCAACTTGCTGAAAACAGTCACAGTGTTTTCATAACATCTCGAATAAACATAACAAAACATTTTTCATCCAGAGTGCTTCAAACATGATTTAGAGCTTGTTTATGGAAAAGTGCTTATTTCTGCATTTCAATGTTGCAACTTGCTGAAAACTGTCCACGGTGTTCATTTAATCTCAACTAGACACAGCACAGCAAAAATTGAACATCCAGAGTGCATCAAACATGATTTAGAGCTTGTTTATGGAAAAGTGCTTATTTCTGCATTTCAATGTTACAACTTGCTGAAAACTGTCCACGGTGTTCATTTAATCTCAACTAGACACAGCACAGCAAAAATTGGACATCCAGAGTGCTTCAAACATGATTTAGAGCTTGTTTATGGAAAAGTGCTTATTTCTGCATTTCAATGTTGCAACTTGCTGAAAACTGTCCACGGCGTTCATTTCATCTCAACCTAGACACAGTGCAGCAAAAATTGGACATCCAGAGTGCATCAAACATGATTTAGAGCTTGTTTATGGAAAAGCGCTTATTTCTGCATTTCACTGTTGCAACTTGCTGAAAACAGTCAACAGTGTTTTCATAACATCTCGAATAAACATAACAAAAACATTTTTCATCCAGAGTGCTTCAAACATGATTTAGAGCTTGTTTATGGAAAAGTGCTTATTTCTGCATTTCAATGTTACAACTTGCTGAAAACTGTCCACGGTGTTCATTTAATCTCAACTAGACACAGCACAGCAAAAATTGGACATCCAGAGTGCTTCAAACATGATTTAGAGCTTGTTTATGGAAAGTGCTTATTTCTGCATTTCAATGTTGCAACTTGCTGAAAACAGTCAACAGTGTTTTCATAACATCTCGAATAAACATAACAAAACATTTTTCATCCAGAGTGCTTCAAACATGATTTAGAGCTTGTTTATGGAAAAGTGCTTATTTCTGTATTTCAATGTTGCAACTTGCTGAAAACTGTCAACGGTGTTCATTTAATCTCAACTAGACACAGCACAGCAAAAATTGAACATCCAGAGTGCATCAAACATGATTTAGAGCTTGTTTATGGAAAAGTGCTTATTTCTGCATTTCAATGTTACAACTTGCTGAAAACTGTCCACGGTGTTCATTTAATCTCAACTAGACACAGCACAGCAAAAATTGGACATCCAGAGTGCTTCAAACATGATTTAGAGCTTGTTTATGGAAAAGTGCTTATTTCTGCATTTCAATGTTACAACTTGCTGAAAACTGTCCACGGTGTTCATTTAATCTCAACTAGGACACAGCACAGCAAAAATTGGACATCCAGAGTGCATCAAACATGATTTAGAGCTTGTTTATGGAAAAGTGCTTATTTCTGCATTTCAATGTTGCAACTTGCTGAAAACAGTCAACAGTGTTTTCATAACATCTCGAATAAACATAACAAAAACATTTTTCATCCAGAGTGCTTCAAACATGATTTAGAGCTTGTTTATGGAAAAGTGCTTATTTCTGCATTTCAATGTTACAACTTGCTGAAAACTGTCCACGGTGTTCATTTAATCTCAACTAGACACAGCACAGCAAAAATTGGACATCCAGAGTGCTTCAAACATGATTTAGAGCTTGTTTATGGAAAAGTGCTTATTTCTGCATTTCAATGTTGCAACTTGCTGAAAACAGTCAACAGTGTTTTCATAACATCTCGAATAAACATAACAAAAACATTTTTCATCCAGAGTGCTTCAAACATGATTTAGAGCTTGTTTATGGAAAAGTGCTTATTTCTGTCATTTCAATGTTGCAACTTGCTGAAAACTGTCCACGGTGTTTCATTTAATCTCAACTAGACACAGCACAGCAAAAATTGAACATCCAGAGTGCATCAAACATGATTTAGAGCTTGTTTATGGAAAAGTGCTTATTTCTGCATTTCAATGTTACAACTTGCTGAAAACTGTCCACGGTGTTCATTTAATCTCAACTAGACACAGCACAGCAAAAATTGGACATCCAGAGTGCTTCAAACATGATTTAGAGCTTGTTTATGGAAAAGTGCTTATTTCTGCATTTCAATGTTGCAACTTGCTGAAAACTGTCCACGGCGTTCATTTCATCTCAACCTAGACACAGTGCAGCAAAAATTGGACATCCAGAGTGCATCAAACATGATTTAGAGCTTGTTTATGGAAAAGCGCTTATTTCTGCATTTCACTGTTGCAACTTGCTGAAAACAGTCAACAGTGTTTTCATAACATCTCGAATAAACATAACAAAAACATTTTCATCCAGAGTGCTTCAAACATGATTTAGAGCTTGTTTATGGAAAAGTGCTTATTTCTGTATTTCAATGTTGCAACTTGCTGAAAACTGTCCACGGTGTTCATTTAATCTCAACTAGACACAGCACAGCAAAAATTGAACATCCAGAGTGCATCAAACATGATTTAGAGCTTGTTTATGGAAAAGTGCTTATTTCTGCATTTCAATGTTACAACTTGCTGAAAACTGTCCACGGTGTTCATTTAATCTCAACTAGACACAGCACAGCAAAAATTGGACATCCAGAGTGCTTCAAACATGATTTAGAGCTTGTTTATGGAAAAGTGCTTATTTCTGCATTTCAATGTTGCAACTTGCTGAAAACTGTCCACGGCGTTCATTTCATCTCAACCTAGACACAGTGCAGCAAAAATTGACATCCAGAGTGCATCAAACATGATTTAGAGCTTGTTTATGGAAAAGCGCTTATTTCTGCATTTCACTGTTGCAACTTGCTGAAAACAGTCAACAGTGTTTTCATAACATCTCGAATAAACATAACAAAAACATTTTTCATCCAGAGTGCTTCAAACATGATTTAGAGCTTGTTTATGGAAAAGTGCTTATTTCTGCATTTCAATGTTACAACTTGCTGAAAACTGTCCACGGTGTTCATTTAATCTCAACTAGACACAGCACAGCAAAAATTGGACATCCAGAGTGCTTCAAACATGATTTAGAGCTTGTTTATGGAAAAGTGCTTATTTCTGCATTTCAATGTTGCAACTTGCTGAAAACAGTCAACAGTGTTTTCATAACATCTCGAATAAACATAACAAAAACATTTTTCATCCAGAGTGCTTCAAACATGATTTAGAGCTTGTTTATGGAAAAGTGCTTATTTCTGTATTTCAATGTTGCAACTTGCTGAAAACTGTCCACGGTGTTCATTTAATCTCAACTAGACACAGCACAGCAAAAATTGAACATCCAGAGTGCATCAAACATGATTTAGAGCTTGTTTATGGAAAAGTGCTTATTTCTGCATTTCAATGTTACAACTTGCTGAAAACTGTCCACGGTGTTCATTTAATCTCAACTAGACACAGCACAGCAAAAATTGGACATCCAGAGTGCTTCAAACATGATTTAGAGCTTGTTTATGGAAAAGTGCTTATTTCTGCATTTCAATGTTACAACTTGCTGAAAACTGTCCACGGTGTTCATTTAATCTCAACTAGACACAGCACAGCAAAAATTGAACATCCAGAGTGCATCAAACATGATTTAGAGCTTGTTTATGGAAAAGTGCTTATTTCTGCATTTCAATGTTACAACTTGCTGAAAACTGTCCACGGTGTTCATTTAATCTCAACTAGACACAGCACAGCAAAAATTGGACATCCAGAGTGCTTCAAACATGATTTAGAGCTTGTTTATGGAAAAGTGCTTATTTCTGCATTTCAATGTTGCAACTTGCTGAAAACTGTCCACGGTGTTCATTTCATCTCAACTAGACACAGCACAGCAAAAATTGGACATCCAGAGTGCATCAAACATGATTTAGAGCTTGTTTATGGAAAAGCGCTTATTTCTGCATTTCACTGTTGCAACTTGCTGAAAACAGTCAACAGTGTTTTCATAACATCTCGAATAAACATAACAAAAACATTTTTCATCCAGAGTGCTTCAAACATGATTAGAGCTTGTTTATGGAAAAGTGCTTATTTCTGTATTTCAATGTTGCAACTTGCTGAAAACTGTCCACGGTGTTCATTTAATCTCAACTAGACACAGCACAGCAAAAATTGAACATCCAGAGTGCATCAAACATGATTTAGAGCTTGTTTATGGAAAAGTGCTTATTTCTGCATTTCAATGTTACAACTTGCTGAAAACTGTCCACGGTGTTCATTTAATCTCAACTAGACACAGCACAGCAAAAATTGGACATCCAGAGTGCTTCAAACATGATTTAGAGCTTGTTTATGGAAAAGTGCTTATTTCTGCATTTCAATGTTGCAACTTGCTGAAAACTGTCCACGGTGTTCATTTAATCTCAACTAGACACAGCACAGCAAAAATTGACATCCAGAGTGCATCAAACATGATTTAGAGCTTGTTTATGGAAAAGTGCTTATTTCTGCATTTCAATGTTACAACTTGCTGAAAACTGTCCACGGTGTTCATTTAATCTCAACTAGACACAGCACAGCAAAAATTGGACATCCAGAGTGCTTCAAACATGATTTAGAGCTTGTTTATGGAAAAGTGCTTATTTCTGCATTTCAATGTTGCAACTTGCTGAAAACTGTCCACGGCGTTCATTTCATCTCAACCTAGACACAGTGCAGCAAAATTGGACATCCAGAGTGCATCAAACATGATTTAGAGCTTGTTTATGGAAAAGCGCTTATTTCTGCATTTCACTGTTGCAACTTGCTGAAAACAGTCAACAGTGTTTTCATAACATCTCGAATAAACATAACAAAAACATTTTTCATCCAGAGTGCTTCAAACATGATTTAGAGCTTGTTTATGGAAAAGTGCTTATTTCTGCATTTCAATGTTACAACTTGCTGAAAACTGTCCACGGTGTTCATTTAATCTCAACTAGACACAGCACAGCAAAAATTGGACATCCAGAGTGCTTCAAACATGATTTAGAGCTTGTTTATGGAAAAGTGCTTATTTCTGCATTTCAATGTTGCAACTTGCTGAAAACAGTCAACAGTTGTTTTCATAACATCTCGAATAAACATAACAAAAACATTTTTCATCCAGAGTGCTTCAAACATGATTTAGAGCTTGTTTATGGAAAAGTGCTTATTTCTGTATTTCAATGTTGCAACTTGCTGAAAACTGTCCACGGTGTTCATTTAATCTCAACTAGACACAGCACAGCAAAAATTGAACATCCAGAGTGCATCAAACATGATTTAGAGCTTGTTTATGGAAAAGTGCTTATTTCTGCATTTCAATGTTACAACTTGCTGAAAACTGTCCACGGTGTTCATTTAATCTCAACTAGACACAGCACAGCAAAAATTGGACATCCAGAGTGCTTCAAACATGATTTAGAGCTTGTTTATGGAAAAGTGCTTATTTCTGCATTTCAATGTTACAACTTGCTGAAAACTGTCCACGGTGTTCATTTAATCTCAACTAGACACAGCACAGCAAAAATTGAACATCCAGAGTGCATCAAACATGATTTAGAGCTTGTTTATGGAAAAGTGCTTATTTCTGCATTTCAATGTTACAACTTGCTGAAAACTGTCCACGGTGTTCATTTAATCTCAACTAGACACAGCACAGCAAAAATTGGACATCCAGAGTGCTTCAAACATGATTTAGAGCTTGTTTATGGAAAAGTGCTTATTTCTGCATTTCAATGTTGCAACTTGCTGAAAACTGTCCACGGCGTTCATTTCATCTCAACCTAGACACAGTGCAGCAAAAATTGGACATCCAGAGTGCATCAAACATGATTTAGAGCTTGTTTATGGAAAAGCGCTTATTTCTGCATTTCACTGTTGCAACTTGCTGAAAACAGTCAACAGTGTTTTCATAACATCTCGAATAAACATAACAAAAACATTTTTCATCCAGAGTGCTTCAAACATGATTTAGAGCTTGTTTATGGAAAAGTGCTTATTTCTGCATTTCAATGTTACAACTTGCTGAAAACTGTCCACGGTGTTCATTTAATCTCAACTAGACACAGCACAGCAAAAATTGGACATCCAGAGTGCTTCAAACATGATTTAGAGCTTGTTTATGGAAAAGTGCTTATTTCTGCATTTCAATGTTGCAACTTGCTGAAAACTGTCCACGGCGTTCATTTCATCTCAACCTAGACACAGTGCAGCAAAAATTGGACATCCAGAGTGCATCAAACATGATTTAGAGCTTGTTTATGGAAAAGCGCTTATTTCTGCATTTCACTGTTGCAACTTGCTGAAAACAGTCAACAGTGTTTTCATAACATCTCGAATAAACATAACAAAAACATTTTTCCAGAGTGCTTCAAACATGATTTAGAGCTTGTTTATGGAAAAGTGCTTATTTCTGCATTTCAATGTTACAACTTGCTGAAAACTGTCCACGGTGTTCATTTAATCTCAACTAGACACAGCACAGCAAAAATTGGACATCCAGAGTGCTTCAAACATGATTTAGAGCTTGTTTATGGAAAAGTGCTTATTTCTGCATTTCAATGTTGCAACTTGCTGAAAACAGTCAACAGTTGTTTTCATAACATCTCGAATAAACATAACAAAAACATTTTTCATCCAGAGTGCTTCAAACATGATTTAGAGCTTGTTTATGGAAAAGTGCTTATTTCTGTATTTCAATGTTGCAACTTGCTGAAAACTGTCCACGGTGTTCATTTAATCTCAACTAGACACAGCACAGCAAAAATTGAACATCCAGAGTGCATCAAACATGATTTAGAGCTTGTTTATGGAAAAGTGCTTATTTCTGCATTTCAATGTTACAACTTGCTGAAAACTGTCCACGGTGTTCATTTAATCTCAACTAGACACAGCACAGCAAAAATTGGACATCCAGAGTGCTTCAAACATGATTTAGAGCTTGTTTATGGAAAAGTGCTTATTTCTGCATTTCAATGTTGCAACTTGCTGAAAACTGTCCACGGCGTTCATTTCATCTCAACCTAGACACAGTGCAGCAAAAATTGGACATCCAGAGTGCATCAAACATGATTTAGAGCTTGTTTATGGAAAAGCGCTTATTTCTGCATTTCACTGTTGCAACTTGCTGAAAACAGTCAACAGTGTTTTCATAACATCTCGAATAAACATAACAAAAACATTTTTCATCCAGAGTGCTTCAAACATGATTTAGAGCTTGTTTATGGAAAAGTGCTTATTTCTGTATTTCAATGTTGCAACTTGCTGAAAACTGTCCACGGTGTTCATTTAATCTCAACTAGACACAGCACAGCAAAAATTGAACATCCAGAGTGCATCAAACATGATTTAGAGCTTGTTTATGGAAAAGTGCTTATTTCTGCATTTCAATGTTACAACTTGCTGAAAACTGTCCACGGTGTTCATTTAATCTCAACTAGACACAGCACAGCAAAAATTGGACATCCAGAGTGCTTCAAACATGATTTAGAGCTTGTTTATGGAAAAGTGCTTATTTCTGCATTTCAATGTTGCAACTTGCTGAAAACTGTCCACGGCGTTCATTTCATCTCAACCTAGACACAGTGCAGCAAAAATTGGACATCCAGAGTGCATCAAACATGATTTAGAGCTTGTTTATGGAAAAGCGCTTATTTCTGCATTTCACTGTTGCAACTTGCTGAAAACAGTCAACAGTGTTTTCATAACATCTCGAATAAACATAACAAAAACATTTTTCCAGAGTGCTTCAAACATGATTTAGAGCTTGTTTATGGAAAAGTGCTTATTTCTGCATTTCAATGTTACAACTTGCTGAAAACTGTCCACGGTGTTCATTTAATCTCAACTAGACACAGCACAGCAAAAATTGGACATCCAGAGTGCTTCAAACATGATTTAGAGCTTGTTTATGGAAAAGTGCTTATTTCTGCATTTCAATGTTGCAACTTGCTGAAAACAGTCAACAGTTGTTTTCATAACATCTCGAATAAACATAACAAAAACATTTTTCATCCAGAGTGCTTCAAACATGATTTAGAGCTTGTTTATGGAAAAGTGCTTATTTCTGTATTTCAATGTTGCAACTTGCTGAAAACTGTCCACGGTGTTCATTTAATCTCAACTAGACACAGCACAGCAAAAATTGAACATCCAGAGTGCATCAAACATGATTTAGAGCTTGTTTATGGAAAAGTGCTTATTTCTGCATTTCAATGTTACAACTTGCTGAAAACTGTCCACGGTGTTCATTTAATCTCAACTAGACACAGCACAGCAAAAATTGGACATCCAGAGTGCTTCAAACATGATTTAGAGCTTGTTTATGGAAAAGTGCTTATTTCTGCATTTCAATGTTACAACTTGCTGAAAACTGTCCACGGTGTTCATTTAATCTCAACTAGACACAGCACAGCAAAAATTGAACATCCAGAGTGCATCAAACATGATTTAGAGCTTGTTTATGGAAAAGTGCTTATTTCTGCATTTCAATGTTACAACTTGCTGAAAACTGTCCACGGTGTTCATTTAATCTCAACTAGACACAGCACAGCAAAAATTGGACATCCAGAGTGCTTCAAACATGATTTAGAGCTTGTTTATGGAAAAGTGCTTATTTCTGCATTTCAATGTTACAACTTGCTGAAAACTGTCCACGGTGTTCATTTAATCTCAACTAGACACAGCACAGCAAAAATTGGACATCCAGAGTGCTTCAAACATGATTTAGAGCTTGTTTATGGAAAAGTGCTTATTTCTGCATTTCAATGTTGCAACTTGCTGAAAACAGTCAACAGTGTTTTCATAACATCTCGAATAAACATAACAAAAACATTTTTCATCCAGAGTGCTTCAAACATGATTTAGAGCTTGTTTATGGAAAAGTGCTTATTTCTGTATTTCAATGTTGCAACTTGCTGAAAACTGTCCACGGTGTTCATTTAATCTCAACTAGACACAGCACAGCAAAAATTGAACATCCAGAGTGCATCAAACATGATTTAGAGCTTGTTTATGGAAAAGTGCTTATTTCTGCATTTCAATGTTACAACTTGCTGAAAACTGTCCACGGTGTTCATTTAATCTCAACTAGACACAGCACAGCAAAAATTGGACATCCAGAGTGCTTCAAACATGATTTAGAGCTTGTTTATGGAAAAGTGCTTATTTCTGCATTTCAATGTTACAACTTGCTGAAAACTGTCCACGGTGTTCATTTAATCTCAACTAGACACAGCACAGCAAAAATTGAACATCCAGAGTGCATCAAACATGATTTAGAGCTTGTTTATGGAAAAGTGCTTATTTCTGCATTTCAATGTTACAACTTGCTGAAAACTGTCCACGGTGTTCATTTAATCTCAACTAGACACAGCACAGCAAAAATTGGACATCCAGAGTGCTTCAAACATGATTTAGAGCTTGTTTATGGAAAAGTGCTTATTTCTGCATTTCAATGTTGCAACTTGCTGAAAACTGTCCACGGCGTTCATTTCATCTCAACCTAGACACAGTGCAGCAAAAATTGGACATCCAGAGTGCATCAAACATGATTTAGAGCTTGTTTATGGAAAAGCGCTTATTTCTGCATTTCACTGTTGCAACTTGCTGAAAACAGTCAACAGTGTTTTCATAACATCTCGAATAAACATAACAAAAACATTTTTCATCCAGAGTGCTTCAAACATGATTTAGAGCTTGTTTATGGAAAAGTGCTTATTTCTGCATTTCAATGTTACAACTTGCTGAAAACTGTCCACGGTGTTCATTTAATCTCAACTAGACACAGCACAGCAAAAATTGGACATCCAGAGTGCTTCAAACATGATTTAGAGCTTGTTTATGGAAAAGTGCTTATTTCTGCATTTCAATGTTGCAACTTGCTGAAAACTGTCCACGGCGTTCATTTCATCTCAACCTAGACACAGTGCAGCAAAAATTGGACATCCAGAGTGCATCAAACATGATTTAGAGCTTGTTTATGGAAAAGTGCTTATTTCTGCATTTCACTGTTGCAACTTGCTGAAAACAGTCAACAGTGTTTTCATAACATCTCGAATAAACATAACAAAAACATTTTTCATCCAGAGTGCTTCAAACATGATTTAGAGCTTGTTTATGGAAAAGTGCTTATTTCTGCATTTCAATGTTACAACTTGCTGAAAACTGTCCACGGTGTTCATTTAATCTCAACTAGACACAGCACAGCAAAAATTGGACATCCAGAGTGCTTCAAACATGATTTAGAGCTTGTTTATGGAAAAGTGCTTATTTCTGCATTTCAATGTTGCAACTTGCTGAAAACAGTCAACAGTGTTTTCATAACATCTCGAATAAACATAACAAAAACATTTTTCATCCAGAGTGCTTCAAACATGATTTAGAGCTTGTTTATGGAAAAGTGCTTATTTCTGTATTTCAATGTTGCAACTTGCTGAAAACTGTCCACGGTGTTCATTTAATCTCAACTAGACACAGCACAGCAAAAATTGAACATCCAGAGTGCATCAAACATGATTTAGAGCTTGTTTATGGAAAAGTGCTTATTTCTGCATTTCAATGTTACAACTTGCTGAAAACTGTCCACGGTGTTCATTTAATCTCAACTAGACACAGCACAGCAAAAATTGGACATCCAGAGTGCTTCAAACATGATTTAGAGCTTGTTTATGGAAAAGTGCTTATTTCTGCATTTCAATGTTGCAACTTGCTGAAAACTGTCCACGGCGTTCATTTCATCTCAACCTAGACACAGTGCAGCAAAAATTGGACATCCAGAGTGCATCAAACATGATTTAGAGCTTGTTTATGGAAAAGCGCTTATTTCTGCATTTCACTGTTGCAACTTGCTGAAAACAGTCAACAGTTGTTTTCATAACATCTCGAATAAACATAACAAAACATTTTTCATCCAGAGTGCTTCAAACATGATTTAGAGCTTGTTTATGGAAAAGTGCTTATTTCTGCATTTCAATGTTACAACTTGCTGAAAACTGTCCACGGTGTTCATTTAATCTCAACTAGACACAGCACAGCAAAAATTGAACATCCAGAGTGCATCAAACATGATTTAGAGCTTGTTTATGGAAAAGTGCTTATTTCTGCATTTCAATGTTACAACTTGCTGAAAACTGTCCACGGTGTTCATTTAATCTCAACTAGACACAGCACAGCAAAAATTGGACATCCAGAGTGCTTCAAACATGATTTAGAGCTTGTTTATGGAAAAGTGCTTATTTCTGCATTTCAATGTTACAACTTGCTGAAAACTGTCCACGGTGTTCATTTAATCTCAACTAGACACAGCACAGCAAAAATTGGACATCCAGAGTGCTTCAAACATGATTTAGAGCTTGTTTATGGAAAAGTGCTTATTTCTGCATTTCAATGTTGCAACTTGCTGAAAACAGTCAACAGTTGTTTTCATAACATCTCGAATAAACATAACAAAAACATTTTTCATCCAGAGTGCTTCAAACATGATTTAGAGCTTGTTTATGGAAAAGTGCTTATTTCTGTATTTCAATGTTGCAACTTGCTGAAAACTGTCCACGGTGTTCATTTAATCTCAACTAGACACAGCACAGCAAAAATTGAACATCCAGAGTGCTTCAAACATGATTTAGAGCTTGTTTATGGAAAAGTGCTTATTTCTGCATTTCAATGTTACAACTTGCTGAAAACTGTCCACGGTGTTCATTTAATCTCAACTAGACACAGCACAGCAAAAATTGAACATCCAGAGTGCATCAAACATGATTTAGAGCTTGTTTATGGAAAAGTGCTTATTTCTGCATTTCAATGTTACAACTTGCTGAAAACTGTCCACGGTGTTCATTTAATCTCAACTAGACACAGCACAGCAAAAATTGGACATCCAGAGTGCTTCAAACATGATTTAGAGCTTGTTTATGGAAAAGTGCTTATTTCTGCATTTCAATGTTGCAACTTGCTGAAAACTGTCCACGGCGTTCATTTCATCTCAACCTAGACACAGTGCAGCAAAAATTGGACATCCAGAGTGCATCAAACATGATTTAGAGCTTGTTTATGGAAAAGCGCTTATTTCTGCATTTCACTGTTGCAACTTGCTGAAAACAGTCAACAGTGTTTTCATAACATCTCGAATAAACATAACAAAAACATTTTTCATCCAGAGTGCTTCAAACATGATTTAGAGCTTGTTTATGGAAAAGTGCTTATTTCTGCATTTCAATGTTACAACTTGCTGAAAACTGTCCACGGTGTTCATTTAATCTCAACTAGACACAGCACAGCAAAAATTGGACATCCAGAGTGCTTCAAACATGATTTAGAGCTTGTTTATGGAAAAGTGCTTATTTCTGCATTTCAATGTTGCAACTTGCTGAAAACTGTCCACGGCGTTCATTTCATCTCAACCTAGACACAGTGCAGCAAAAATTGGACATCCAGAGTGCATCAAACATGATTTAGAGCTTGTTTATGGAAAAGCGCTTATTTCTGCATTTCACTGTTGCAACTTGCTGAAAACAGTCAACAGTGTTTTCATAACATCTCGAATAAACATAACAAAAACATTTTTTCATCCAGAGTGCTTCAAACATGATTTAGAGCTTGTTTATGGAAAAGTGCTTATTTCTGCATTTCAATGTTACAACTTGCTGAAAACTGTCCACGGTGTTCATTTAATCTCAACTAGACACAGCACAGCAAAAATTGGACATCCAGAGTGCTTCAAACATGATTTAGAGCTTGTTTATGGAAAAGTGCTTATTTCTGCATTTCAATGTTGCAACTTGCTGAAAACAGTCAACAGTTGTTTTCATAACATCTCGAATAAACATAACAAAAACATTTTTCATCCAGAGTGCTTCAAACATGATTTAGAGCTTGTTTATGGAAAAGTGCTTATTTCTGTATTTCAATGTTGCAACTTGCTGAAAACTGTCCACGGTGTTCATTTAATCTCAACTAGACACAGCACAGCAAAAATTGAACATCCAGAGTGCATCAAACATGATTTAGAGCTTGTTTATGGAAAAGTGCTTATTTCTGCATTTCAATGTTACAACTTGCTGAAAACTGTCCACGGTGTTCATTTAATCTCAACTAGACACAGCACAGCAAAAATTGGACATCCAGAGTGCTTCAAACATGATTTAGAGCTTGTTTATGGAAAAGTGCTTATTTCTGCATTTCAATGTTGCAACTTGCTGAAAACTGTCCACGGCGTTCATTTCATCTCAACCTAGACACAGTGCAGCAAAAATTGGACATCCAGAGTGCATCAAACATGATTTAGAGCTTGTTTATGGAAAAGCGCTTATTTCTGCATTTCACTGTTGCAACTTGCTGAAAACAGTCAACAGTGTTTTCATAACATCTCGAATAAACATAACAAAAACATTTTTCATCCAGAGTGCTTCAAACATGATTTAGAGCTTGTTTATGGAAAAGTGCTTATTTCTGCATTTCAATGTTACAACTTGCTGAAAACTGTCCACGGTGTTCATTTAATCTCAACTAGACACAGCACAGCAAAAATTGAACATCCAGAGTGCATCAAACATGATTTAGAGCTTGTTTATGGAAAAGTGCTTATTTCTGCATTTCAATGTTACAACTTGCTGAAAACTGTCCACGGTGTTCATTTAATCTCAACTAGACACAGCACAGCAAAAATTGGACATCCAGAGTGCTTCAAACATGATTTAGAGCTTGTTTATGGAAAAGTGCTTATTTCTGCATTTCAATGTTACAACTTGCTGAAAACTGTCCACGGTGTTCATTTAATCTCAACTAGACACAGCACAGCAAAAATTGGACATCCAGAGTGCTTCAAACATGATTTAGAGCTTGTTTATGGAAAAGTGCTTATTTCTGCATTTCAATGTTGCAACTTGCTGAAAACAGTCAACAGTTGTTTTCATAACATCTCGAATAAACATAACAAAAACATTTTTCATCCAGAGTGCTTCAAACATGATTTAGAGCTTGTTTATGGAAAAGTGCTTATTTCTGTATTTCAATGTTGCAACTTGCTGAAAACTGTCCACGGTGTTCATTTAATCTCAACTAGACACAGCACAGCAAAAATTGAACATCCAGAGTGCTTCAAACATGATTTAGAGCTTGTTTATGGAAAAGTGCTTATTTCTGCATTTCAATGTTACAACTTGCTGAAAACTGTCCACGGTGTTCATTTAATCTCAACTAGACACAGCACAGCAAAAATTGAACATCCAGAGTGCATCAAACATGATTTAGAGCTTGTTTATGGAAAAGTGCTTATTTCTGCATTTCAATGTTACAACTTGCTGAAAACTGTCCACGGTGTTCATTTAATCTCAACTAGACACAGCACAGCAAAAATTGGACATCCAGAGTGCTTCAAACATGATTTAGAGCTTGTTTATGGAAAAGTGCTTATTTCTGCATTTCAATGTTGCAACTTGCTGAAAACTGTCCACGGCGTTCATTTCATCTCAACCTAGACACAGTGCAGCAAAAATTGGACATCCAGAGTGCATCAAACATGATTTAGAGCTTGTTTATGGAAAAGCGCTTATTTCTGCATTTCACTGTTGCAACTTGCTGAAAACAGTCAACAGTGTTTTCATAACATCTCGAATAAACATAACAAAAACATTTTTCATCCAGAGTGCTTCAAACATGATTTAGAGCTTGTTTATGGAAAAGTGCTTATTTCTGCATTTCAATGTTACAACTTGCTGAAAACTGTCCACGGTGTTCATTTAATCTCAACTAGACACAGCACAGCAAAAATTGGACATCCAGAGTGCTTCAAACATGATTTAGAGCTTGTTTATGGAAAAGTGCTTATTTCTGCATTTCAATGTTGCAACTTGCTGAAAACTGTCCACGGCGTTCATTTCATCTCAACCTAGACACAGTGCAGCAAAAATTGGACATCCAGAGTGCATCAAACATGATTTAGAGCTTGTTTATGGAAAAGCGCTTATTTCTGCATTTCACTGTTGCAACTTGCTGAAAACAGTCAACAGTGTTTTCATAACATCTCGAATAAACATAACAAAAACATTTTTCATCCAGAGTGCTTCAAACATGATTTAGAGCTTGTTTATGGAAAAGTGCTTATTTCTGCATTTCAATGTTACAACTTGCTGAAAACTGTCCACGGTGTTCATTTAATCTCAACTAGACACAGCACAGCAAAAATTGGACATCCAGAGTGCTTCAAACATGATTTAGAGCTTGTTTATGGAAAAGTGCTTATTTCTGCATTTCAATGTTGCAACTTGCTGAAAACAGTCAACAGTTGTTTTCATAACATCTCGAATAAACATAACAAAAACATTTTTCATCCAGAGTGCTTCAAACATGATTTAGAGCTTGTTTATGGAAAAGTGCTTATTTCTGTATTTCAATGTTGCAACTTGCTGAAAACTGTCCACGGTGTTCATTTAATCTCAACTAGACACAGCACAGCAAAAATTGAACATCCAGAGTGCATCAAACATGATTTAGAGCTTGTTTATGGAAAAGTGCTTATTTCTGCATTTCAATGTTACAACTTGCTGAAAACTGTCCACGGTGTTCATTTAATCTCAACTAGACACAGCACAGCAAAAATTGGACATCCAGAGTGCTTCAAACATGATTTAGAGCTTGTTTATGGAAAAGTGCTTATTTCTGCATTTCAATGTTGCAACTTGCTGAAAACTGTCCACGGCGTTCATTTCATCTCAACCTAGACACAGTGCAGCAAAAATTGGACATCCAGAGTGCATCAAACATGATTTAGAGCTTGTTTATGGAAAAGCGCTTATTTCTGCATTTCACTGTTGCAACTTGCTGAAAACAGTCAACAGTGTTTTCATAACATCTCGAATAAACATAACAAAAACATTTTTCATCCAGAGTGCTTCAAACATGATTTAGAGCTTGTTTATGGAAAAGTGCTTATTTCTGCATTTCAATGTTACAACTTGCTGAAAACTGTCCACGGTGTTCATTTAATCTCAACTAGACACAGCACAGCAAAAATTGGACATCCAGAGTGCTTCAAACATGATTTAGAGCTTGTTTATGGAAAAGTGCTTATTTCTGCATTTCAATGTTGCAACTTGCTGAAAACAGTCAACAGTTGTTTTCATAACATCTCGAATAAACATAACAAAAACATTTTTCATCCAGAGTGCTTCAAACATGATTTAGAGCTTGTTTATGGAAAAGTGCTTATTTCTGTATTTCAATGTTGCAACTTGCTGAAAACTGTCCACGGTGTTCATTTAATCTCAACTAGACACAGCACAGCAAAAATTGAACATCCAGAGTGCATCAAACATGATTTAGAGCTTGTTTATGGAAAAGTGCTTATTTCTGCATTTCAATGTTACAACTTGCTGAAAACTGTCCACGGTGTTCATTTAATCTCAACTAGACACAGCACAGCAAAAATTGGACATCCAGAGTGCTTCAAACATGATTTAGAGCTTGTTTATGGAAAAGCGCTTATTTCTGCATTTCAATGTTGCAACTTGCTGAAAACTGTCCACGGTGTTCATTTAATCTCAACTAGACACAGCACAGCAAAAATTGAACATCCAGAGTGCATCAAACATGATTTAGAGCTTGTTTATGGAAAAGTGCTTATTTCTGCATTTCAATGTTGCAACTTGCTGAAAACAGTCAACAGTAGAGAGAATAGAGTAGATGTCAC
>NW_022265061.1:0-19039 GCF_002021735.2 Oncorhynchus kisutch | reverse complement strand
AAGACCGTACTCAACAAGCTGTATAAGGCCATTCGCAAACAAGAAACTGCTCATCCAGAAGCGGCGCTCCTAGTGTCACATGCCACATGTGCAACGAGATGAAAGCTTCAATGCCGGACTAAGATTGAATCCTACTACACTGACTCTGACGCTCGTCGGATGTGGCAGGGCTTGAAAACTATTACGAACTACAAAGGGAAACCAGTTGCGAGCTGCCCAGTGACGCGAGCCTGCCAGATGAGCTAAATGACTTTATGCTCGTCGAGGCAAGCAACACAGAAGCATGCATGACAGCACCTACTGTTCCGGACAACTGTGTACTCACGCACTCCTTAGCCGATTGAGCACGACCATTAAAGAGGTCAACATTCACAAAGCGCAGGCCAGACAGCTACCAGGACATGTACTCAAAGCATGCGTGAACCAACTGGCAAGTGTCTTCACTGACATGTTCAACCTCTCCCTACCATCTGTAATAGTTACATGTTTCAAGCAGACCACCATAGTCCCTGTGCTCAAGAAAGCGAAGGTAACCTACCTAAATGATGACCGCCCCGTAGCACTCACGTTGTTAGCCATGAAGTGCTTTGAAAGGTTGGTCATGGCTCACATCAACACTATCATGCCAGAAACCCTAGACCCACTACAATTCGCATTCCGCCCCAACAGATTCACCCACGACTGCGTGGCCAAGCATGACTCCAACACCATCATATGTTTACGCAACAGTGGTAGGCCTGATCACCATCAACGATGAGACAGCCTATAGGGAGGAGGTCAGAGACCTGGCAGTGTGGTGCCAGGACGACAACCTCTCCTTAATGTGAGCAAGACAAAGGAGCTGATCGTTGACTAAAGGAAAGGCGGGCCGAACACACCCCCATTAACATCGACTGGCTGAAGTGGAGCGGGTCGAGAGTTAAGTTCCTTGGTGTCCACATCACCAACGAACTATCTTTTTTTTAAATTTTTTTTATTTCACCTTTATTTAACCAGGTAGGCTAGTTGAGAACAAGTTCTCATTGCAACTGCGACCTGGCCAAGATAAAGCATAGCAGTGTGAGCATACAACAAAGAGTTACACATGGAGTAAACAATTAACAAGTCAATAACACAGTAGAAAACAAAGGGGGGGTCTATATACAATGTGTGCAAAAGGCATGAGGAGGTAGGCAAATATTACAATTTTGCAGATTAACACTGGAGTGATAAAAGATCAGATGGTCATGTACAGGTAGAGATATTGGTGTGCAGAAGAGCAGAAAAGTAAATAAATAAAAACAGTATGGGGATGAGGTAGGTGAAAAGGGTGGGCTATTTACCAATAGACTATGTACAGCTGCAGCGATCGGTTAGCTGCTCAGATAGCTGATGTTTGAAGTTGGTGAGGGAGATAAAAGTCTCCAACTTCAGCGATTTTTGCAATTCGTTCCAGTCACAGGCAGCAGAGTACTGGAACGAAAGGCGGCCAAATGAGGTGTTGGCTTTAGGGATGATCAGTGAGATACACCTGCTGGAGCGCGTGCTACGGATGGGTGTTGCCATCGTGACCAGTGAGCTGAGATAAGGCGGAGCTTTACCTAGCATAGACTTGTAGATGACCTGGAGCCAGTGGGTCTGGCGACGAATATGTAGCGAGGGCCAGCCGACTAGAGCATACAAGTCGCAGTGGTGGGTGGTATAAGGTGCTTTAGTGACAAAACGGATGGCACTGTGATAGACTGCATCCAGTTTGCTGAGTAGAGTGTTGGAAGCATTTTGTAGATGACATCGCCGAAGTCGAGGATCGGTAGGATAGTCAGTTTTACTAGGGTAAGCTTGGCGGCTTGAGTGAAGGAGGCTTTGTTGCGGAATAGAAAGCCGACTCTTGATTTGATTTTCGATTGGAGATGTTTGATATGAGTCTGGAAGGAGAGTTTGCAGTCTAGCCAGACACCTAGGTACTTATAGACGTCCACATATTCTAGGTCGGAACCATCCAGGGTGGTGATGCTAGTCGGGCATGCAGGTGCAGGCAGCGACCGGTTGAAAAGCATGCATTTGGTTTTACTAGCGTTTAAGAGCAGTTGGAGGCCACGGAAGGAGTGTTGTATGGCATTGAAGCTTGTTTGGAGGTTAGATAGCACAGTGTCCAAAGACGGGCCGAAAGTATATAGAATGGTGTCGTCTGCGTAGAGGTGGATCAGGGAATCGCCCGCAGCAAGAGCAACATCATTGATATACACAGAGAAAAGAGTCGGCCCGAGAATTGAACCCTGTGGCACCCCCATAGAGACTGCCAGAGGACCGGACAGCATGCCCTCCGATTTGACACACTGAACTCTGTCTGCAAAGTAATTGGTGAACCAGGCAAGGCAGTCATCCGAAAAACCGAGGCTACTGAGTCTGCCGATAAGAATATGGTGATTGACAGAGTCGAAAGCCTTGGCAAGGTCGATGAAGACGGCTGCACAGTACTGTACTTTTATCGATCGGTTAGGTTTTAGATGTGTGCTGAGGTGCACCCATGACCACTCGGAAACCAGATTGCACAGCGGAGAAGGTACGGTGGGATTCGAGATGGTCAGTGACCTGTTTGTTGACTTGGCTTTCGAAGACCTAATATTAGGATGGATATAGGTCTGTAACAGTTTGGGTCCAGGGTGTCTCCCCTTTGAAGAGGGGGATGACTGCGGCAGCTTTCCAATCCTTGGGAGAGAGATTAAAGTAGATGTCACGGGTCAAAATTTTGATTGATGGCCCTATGTGAACTCTATGTGAACCCTATGTAGTGATGACGTGTGCATGTCTTCTGGTCAGGCAAGCCTGGTTAGGTGGGGGCTATGGGGTGAGTAAGGGTCCATTTGACAGGCCGTTAATGATTGATGACCCAAGCCTGATAGACAAGCCTGGTTAGGTGGGGGCTATGGGGTGAGTAAGGGTCCCTTTGACAGGCCGTTAATGATTGATGACCCAAGCCTGATTTATGACCCTATGTAATGATTTATGACCCTATGTCATGTAGAAGGGTGCATGCCCTGGGTTGAGTAAGTGACCATGTGTCAGGTCAACCTGTTACTGTTTCTCACGGTTTGGGTTGGTTAAGGCCCCTTATAAAGCCGCTGAACAATACCTGTTTAAGACTGTACATGATAACCCCCCTGAATATTAAACAAAATGACACCTATGCCAATTTTAGGGATGTTATGCTCGGCTTGTCATGAACCCAGTGACCAAAGCCTTGAAGAAGTTCTGTGTGAAGCTCCAGAATGTTTTAAAGGATTTTTGGGTACGAGTGAGGGCCACATGTCTTACATATTCCACCCGGAGGATTCTACGGTAAAGATATTCACAGACCGTGGACCCAAACCCCTTTATCCTGCAAAACCTGGGAGTTTTCCCCCGGCTCTGGGGATGAGAGAATGGCTAAACATCAGGCTGGCTCTTTGTAAAATTGAACAGGTCCTAAGTGTTACAAATGTGCCAGGATATGCGTTGGAAGAACAGGTCTGCGGCCGCAGTGATCTCAAGGCTCTAAGAATTGCTTCAATGGACTATAGCCCTGACAACAAAGTGACAATTTTAGCCTGTGACCTTTATGATAAGGCTAATGCTACAAAGTCTGTCAATTCTCCGGTAGCTTCCAGAGCCCGCAAACATGTAAACTTTTTTATTCCTGTGTTTAGTTTTAAATGGGTGGATTATCCAATTTTCATAACACTTATGAATAAGCTGGACATTCTCTTCCAAAATGGGGAACAGTTAAAGCGCTGGGCGAGGCTTTCCTTGAGACAGAGTCAAGACCAAAAGGCCCGACGGCGGATCTACCCCTGGAGTGAAAACTTACCATGTGTTGATGGACATAGCAAGAGAGCCTTGCCTTTTGAGGGTGAACTCGACACGGACAATGGCGGTTGGTTGCATAAGCTCCCAGGATCTGTAAGAAAGGCATCGTAAAATACCTTAAGAATGTAACGATATAAAATGTATGTACTAAATATTTTGAATGAAATAAATGGTTTTAAAATCAGAATCTCACCACGTTATGAACTCTCGCGTTTGTTCACTCTTAGCGCAGTCTGTCCCTGAGAAAAATCTTGCGGAAAAAGCCATGTGCGCGCGCATGTGCGTGAGGGAGTTTTCTGTAGTGGCTGTGTGTGTGTGTGTGTGTGTGTGTTTCAAAAACAGAAAAAGGGGGGCGGGTTGTTTGTTAAAAAAATACCCATGCATGCCTGGTGGGTCGTTTGAAACCAAGGTTTACACTAGCCTGCAAAACAGATGCCTACCCCCCAACAATAATATTGTGTCTTACGACTCCTAATCTTAAAGGCCTTTCATAAAACTATTTTTTTTAGGTGGGCTAAAAAGTCATTCATCCCAGCGATGTCGAGAACAACACACCCCCATGCATCTAGGTGCTAGCACCCCGGAGATTTTAGAAGCTCCAAAAGGATCCTAATGTTTAGACACACCCAATACCATGTGTTTGAAATGTGTCAAATATACCATGGGCGGGGGTATAGCCCGAAAAAAACGACAAACCCCAAATGCTATGTAAAAAAATCATTCAGGGGTTTTTCTCTAGGTCGTAGGGTACAAAAGCGCTAGAAACCATGGGCAATGTTAGCAGCGTTTTAGTTCCGATGCAAACAGCACCTCCAGAAACTCCAAGAATCGTTATCGGACTGAAGCGTTAAAAAAGATAATCGGGGAAAACAGTCTAATGGATCTATCGCAAGGTGAGTTCTTGAAATAAATCTTTATTAGATTTGATTGTTGTGGGGAATTGTTTGGAAAAGCGTGGGGATGTTTATAGAAATATTAAACAATCATTAGGATCAGTATGCTTACCGTATAACAAGGCAATATTAGCTAAAGTGATTATAGCTTTAATATTGTCGAATGTTTTATAGATTCTGAGAGCATTCACGCAGATACTCCGAGGTATAACTGAGCTCGAATCATCCCATGGGCTCCGAAACAAACGCCTGCCCTGAATTGTCAACGTAAGTAAGCTCCAAGAATTCCATACATAAAAATATTTATACCTTAAAAACAAAAAGTGTGGGCATCTATATTAAAAGTTATTTGATATGTTTACAGAGGACCTAAAGCCTAGAAGGTTAACGATGCCCTATGGAGCCTGACGGTTTCTGCGAAGCATATGACTACGAGACAATTCTGCCCTACTCCCAGGATGTATTTACCCAAAAGCAGCGAACAGAGAATTAACGGCAGGGTCAACTCCCCTTGGCCAGGACAACGTTGTCCCCCATATTTCTAAACACCAAAGGATAATTAGTGCGCAGATCCACAGTTCCGCTTCACCCGAACAATTCTACTTGGCCGATATTCACGAGACGTC
Organism: Oncorhynchus kisutch; assembly: GCF_002021735.2. Taxonomy (NCBI): domain Eukaryota; kingdom Metazoa; phylum Chordata; class Actinopteri; order Salmoniformes; family Salmonidae; genus Oncorhynchus; species Oncorhynchus kisutch. The sequence goes on along the minus strand of NW_022265061.1, from coordinate 13,695 downwards.
GTTCCAAGGACTAGGTATGAATCAATTATATATTATTATTTATATATATTATTATTTTAATATTTATATATTTTTTTTTATGCCGGAATATGTTAAACAAGGCCTAATGCTGTTTTTGTTTGTTTTTCAGGCTCCCCATCTACGGACCTGCAAGATGTTGTAATACAGGTTGAACAAACACAACAGCCCTTGGTTTCAGAGCTTCTTCAGAACAGCCCTCGTCAAAAAAGCCGAGGTATTTAATTAATGTATTGTTAATATATAGGCTTATATCTGAAATGTATTTGGCATTTTTAACATATTTTAGGGTTAATAACCTATTTGTGTATGTATTATTTTATTTCAGACTCCTCACCGGCTTATGAACACAACGCACAAACATCGGAGGATGCCCAGACAAGCATCCCCGAGGAGGCTCCAAAGACACCAGAGAAACCTGATGATGTCAAAGATTTAAATGACATTTCTGAGGTAGACGATTTGATGTTCTGTGAAGCTGCCAACCTTCTTGAATCGGCCAATTCTGTGGGGGAAACAGCAGATTCTGAAATAGACCAAGAACGTTTTTTCAAGCGTTTACCCTGGGTTTAAAATCACGAAAGGCTCTACTCCAGAGGCGCATGTGTATTCTACTCGAGCATCAATACAATCAGGATGTGTCATTCTGGCGTAGCGAGCTACCCCGTATGTTAAAACACATTAGGGCTAAAACAAGCAAATACCGACCGCGTTAAAAAAACACACATGTAAACACACACACACACACACACACATCCTTAATTAGACAGATGGCGCCCCCTATAGACAAAGTGAGACAATTGAAACACTCTTAGCCAGGATCCCTACAGAGCTCCAAGATATAGTTAACCATATGAATGATTCGGGGGTAATTGACATAATGACAATAGATGAAAATCTATTATCCCAGATTCCCTCCGAACTCATAGACATTATTACACGTATGAATGAGTCAGGGCCTTCCGAGGAAAACATGTTAACACGATTCCCGAAACCATCATATCTCTAATTACCCAGCTTAACGCGAGCCCTAGGTTTAAATTCGGCCCCACAGACACCTCTAAGACAGCCTTTAACAACATTGTCCGAAGAGTCTGAAAGTCAATATGATGTTTTTGAACAGTTGGACAAATGTCTAGCAAATCTGGAGGGGGGCGGTCTTGAGATCAGTGTACAGAACGAGAGCGCTAGGTTTAATTCGGCACCCCAGACACCTATAAATCAGCCTTTAAACACCAATGTCCGAAGAGTCTGAAACCAATACGATGTTTTTGAACAGTTGGACAATTGCCTAGTAAATCTGGAGGGGGGAGGTCTTGATCGAAGTGTACATGTTTTGCGTCGAAATAAATTCAACAATATTGAGGTTCGCCAGTTTTTCAATTTCGCATGGGGGGGTCAGATTTCGGGAATATGCTGTGTTTTACGTAATGCTTATGGACACTTGAATGAACTGTTAGCGAGGATCAGAGATTATAGCGAACCTAGGGATCTCTTACAGTTGGAAATTTGTGGAGACAGTCTACAGAGCAAGGTATCGCTATTTTTACAGAATGGTGAAGCAGAGCTTGAACAATTTGTTAAACTGCTAGAACGCCTTGGTACAGTCAAATTTAAACGTGCTAGCAGATAGGACCTCGAACTTGTAGTACAATTAGTACGCCAACCACAAGGGGGCGGGGGTCAGAGACGAAAGCTCGAGAGTTTTAATGCAGTTCCGAAATCATAAGCAATAAAAGGGCCTATCTCATAAACGTTCACATCCAGGTAATAAGCTATGTTTTGCCATAGGTTTGGCCCACTTACTCAGCCCCGGATGTACGGATCAAGCCGCGTTACATAAAGCTCTCGAGCTACAAACTGCGGTGGGTCTCGGTATACAGGATGCTGTGGCTTTCTCAGACATAGTCAAATTTGAAAACTTTCTGAACATCAAGATTGTGGTTTTTGTACCACAGTAGGGCTAATGACGCTCTCCTCAAGTTCCAAAATATACCCGAACCACATCCTAAGACTATGTACTTTTATGTGCAAAATGAGCATTACTATGCCGTAACTAACATCACAGCCTTTTTAGGCGCGCCATATGTCTGTCCAGCCTGTCATACCGGCTACACACGCATGGGGGGGCACTCGTGCCGTTACAACTGTTCAGTATGTCTGGATAAACATTGCCCTATGCAGCCGCTAAACTTGACCCCCTGTGCGGATTGTCACCGCACATGTCGTTCGGCCTACTGTTACGAAAAACACAAAACTGAAACATGGCATCCCAAGGCATGTAAATCTGTAAGCAGTTGTGACATTAACAAGAAATGTCCAAAATGTCATTGCAATTACAACCTTAAAATAGATAGCCCTAAACCTCATGTTTGTGGAATTATACACTGCCCAATCTGTAAAGGTCCTTTGAAAAGCAGAGACGCGGAAGCAGGTTCAAGAAGTAACACATGAGTGTTACATTCAGCCCTTGGCTGAAGATGAACATACAGAGAAATATGTGTTTTATGATTTTGAGACAACTCAGCAATCAGGGGTTCATTTGCCTATTTTTGTGTCAACCATGACTTTCAAGGGTGAAAAATGGTCGGCCGAGGGACCCGATTGTGCCCGACTCTTTCTAAAACATTTTAGAAAAGCCCAGTACAGAAACTTCACGTTTATAGCTCACAATGCTAGGGCCTATGACTCCTATCTGCTTCTGAACCCTTTGATACAGCAAGGCGTGGCACCCAGTGTCATAGCTCAAGGGAGTAAAATATTATGCTTTGTTGACCCCGCCTTCAAACAGAGATACATTGACAGCTTAAGCTTCTTACCCATGAGATTGGCTCAAATGCCAGAGGCCTTGGGTTTTGAAAACTCTGTCAAAGGCTATTTCCCTCATTTCTTCACATCTGAGGAGAATCTACATTATATAGGATCTTATCCAGCCCCCGAAATGTACGGGTGTGATCAAATGTCTCCCAAAGAGCGTGAGAGATTCATGACATGGTACGAGACCGTAAGACATGGCACTTTTGATTTCCATAAAGAGATGGAATCATACTGTGACAATGACGTTGTTATACTTCGTGAAGGATGCCTCAGATTCAGAGAAGAGGTAATCAAAGATGCGGGCATTGACCCCTGGAGCTGTACAACTATTGCATCAGCGTGCATGAAAACCTATCGTACACACTATCTAACTCCTGAATCTATAGCTATCCCATCGCCAGACAACTACCGACGCCAATTCAAGGCCTACTCTAGTGGTTCCATTCAATGGTTGGAGTACTTGGCCCAGGATAAAGATATTTTTATCCAACATGCTTTGAATCGGGGGGGAGAAGGCTTTTGGGCCTTACCATGTAGATGGATACACACAGATTGACGGGGTTGAGACAGTGTATGAGTACAACGGTTGTTTCTTCCACGGTTGTAAATTATGCTTTGTCCCCCACACCTTGTGTGTCCTAACCCAAAAGACTTTTGGGGAAATGTACCAAGAGTTTCAAGACAAACTGAATTCTTTAAAGGCTACTTACGGGTTAAAAGTTGTGGTTTTGTGGGAGCACGAATGGACAGCCCTCAAAAGGCAGATCCTAGTGTTAAGGCCTTCCTTACCCATTATGACCCTCCAGAGCCCCTGGAACCGCGACAGGCCTTGTTTGGAGGCCGGACCAATGCTTTGACATTGCGTTATGTAGCTCAACCCGACGAGACAATAGGCTATGTAGATTTTACATCCCTATATCCTCATGTAATGAGTTCCTCATTCTATCCTATAGGGCATCCTGAAATTATTCACAGCGACTTTGACGAACCCCAAAATTATTTTGGTTTAATCAAAGCGACTGTCTACCCTCCTAGGGGGCTGTTTATACCTGTGTTGCCTTACAAGGGTCCTAAGGAAAACTTTTCTTTCCCCTTTGTCGCACATGCTGTGAAAACCACAACCAGGAAAACCCCTGTGATCACACAGATCAAGAAAGAGCCCTGACCGGTGTATGGGTCACTGTAGAATTCTCTAAGGCTTTAGAGAAGGGGTATCGTGTGGCCAAAATCTTTGAAGTGTGGAACTTTTCCAGGAAATCAGACACACTTTTTAAAGAGTACATCAAAACCTTCTTGAGATGCAAGCAGATGGCTTCAGGCTATCCTGCATCGGTCACAGATCAAGAAAGTAAAGACCAGTACATTCAAGACTACCATGACAGAGAAGGCATACTTCTTGACCCTGACAGAATAGAGGTCAACAAAAACCAAAAGAAATGTGTCGAAATTGTACTTGAACTCCCTTTGGGGGAAATTAGCGCAGAGATGCAATATGCTAACAACTTCGATCATTAAAGACCCGAAGAATTTTTGGAATTTGTTTTTTTCGGACCAATACGAAATTTCACATTTTTCCTTCTTGAGTCAAGACATTGCCTTGGTGCAATGGAGGCGCCACCAAAAGTGGGTTCTACCCCCGGGTAATGTAAATGTGTTTCTTGCAGCATTTACCACAGCCTATGGCCGCCTTGAACTGTACACCCTCATGGAACAGCTTCAGAGGCGGGTTCTTTACCACGACACAGACTCTGTGGTCTATGTAAGCAAACCGGGGGATTGGACCCCCCCACTTAGCAACTATCTTGGGGGTTTAACGAGTGAACTCGAAGAGGGTGACCATATTACAGAATGGTCCTCATGTGGTCCAAAAAGCTATGCTTTTAGGACTAAAGCCAATCACGTGGTGTTGAAAGCCAAAGGCGTGACTCAAAACTATGAAAATGCACCGCGTGTAAACTTGGAATCAATCACGCGCTTGGTCGAGGGTTCGTAAAGGACAAGAATAGTGACTTGGAGATTTTGAGCTCCTACAACAAAATAGTGAGGGATAAAAAGGGGTTCCATCTAAGAAACGCACCACTCACTAAAAGATTCAGGGTAGTCTATGACAAGAGACAGCTATTGCCTGACGGTACCACATTGCCCTTTGGCTACTGACTTATGCTACAAGCCCCAGTGTGTCTTAAAGCTTAAGATATTATGACTGCTGTCGAGGGTTTTGACCCCCGGCTACAATTGCCTTTTTCAGCATTAATTGCCGGCCCTTCAAACAGTGGCAAAACTTTTTTTGTAAAAAGTATTTTAGAGAATTCTGAACATGTGTTATCTCAAAAGCCTGACAATATTGTATGGTGTTATTCATGTTACCAACCTCTGTATGATGAATTATTGAAGACAATAAAAATCAAGTTTGTTGAAGGAATACCCGATTCTCTGTCTGATGATGAACTTCTCCCCCCACATGTAAATAATCTGCTGGTTTTGGACGATATGCTATTTGCTGGTAGCGAACACCCTGAAATTGCACGAGCTTTTACCCAATATACTCATCATAGAAACCTGTCCGTGCTTTACTTGGTCCAGAATGTGTTTCACCAAGGTAAAAATAGTCGGACCATTAGCTTGAATGCCAACTACATGGTATTGTTTAAAAATCCTAGAGACAAACTGCAAATTAGCACTCTAGCTCAGCAGATGTACCCTGGACGGAAATCATACTTTATGGAGAGCTATGAGGACGCTACCAAAGAGCCATTTTCTTATTTAATCGTGGATTTAAAAGCAAATACTCCAGAACACCTTAGGCTACGTACAGGGCTGTTTCCGGGGGAGAGGCCTGCTGCATACCTTCCTAAAAAGTAAACGCTATGTCTCTGCGTTTTAAAAAGAAACCTCCCCCTCTTGAGAAGGCTAGTAGGTTCTACAGCTAAAGAACGGAAGGCCATCTTGGGTCGCTGTTCTTCAGATCTCATATTAGCCCTATGTGAGATTGCTTTGAATCTTCTCAAAGGACGCATTCCACTCACCCTGAACCAATTGAAAAAATTAAGGAGACAAAAGACAGCGATCAAACTCTTTGCCAATAAAAGGGCCAGTCTTCAAAGAAAAGACATAGTATACAACAGTCTGGGGGTTTTCTTCTACCTTTACTCAGTATAGCCGTGCCCTTCATCACCAGCCTTATTGCGGCCAGACGTGGTGGTTGAACACGTGGTGTGATGGCCACTAAAATGTACTTGGTGCCTCAACAAGAGTTGGATAGACTTAAAAAACAAATGCAGGGTCCTGAAGATATCAGACAAACAGCGGAAAAATGATTTGGATACGGCCATGAAGGATGTTTTGAACCGAAAAGGATTGAACCCCTATGATAAGATTCAAAAATACACAAACCTAATGCAAAGGTATTTGACTCGGGTAAAGCAAGGGGAGAGAGAGACTAACCATTTAACCCTTTCCCTACCGGACCCTTTAACAGATGTCGAACCTAACGATAGCCATGCCCCTGTAAGGCCTGTACCGTCGATCTTACCTAGTGGAGATAATATGTCGGGTGAAGCTCAAATGCCATTTGAAGATAAAGTTATGCATGACCTACTGACACATGTGCCTTTACGTAACAGGAAGAATGTTAAATACATTATGAACAAGATAAAAGACTCAAAGGGGATAGCTGCTTGGAACGACTCTGGAGAGTTTATCCTTCAGGGCTCTGTGGTTAGGGGGTCCCATATGCAGGACTTGCTTAAAAGTACCACGGCTGCCCACAAGGTTGCTGATGACCGAAGGCCTCCCGGCTGGCGTCAGTTTCTTAAGGCCCTGGCAATCCTCAACATCCCCCTCTCCGGTGTACCCAACCATAAGCTTCGTCAACAGATTCAAGCTTTAAAAACAAAAGCCTTCAACGAGATACAGCACCCCTAAAGATGCCCCAACGACACCGGCCCCATATGAAAGCGATGATGCTAACTCATTTACTCCCATGAACGTCTCAGGACCTTTTCCTAAACCCGATCTCTCGGCGTGGTTAGACTTTTGAAAATGACTTTTGAATGACTATGATTAAATTCAATAAATTTTTTATTTGAAAAATAAGCAAGTTAACATTTGTGGCATTCTTGAAACATATGACGTGAGCATACGCCTTGATTACGCGTTCTTAAAGGACACACATTTGAACACTTTTGATATTTTCTAACAAAACAAGATACAAGGTTATCATTACTTCTTAAATCATCCTTATAAAGAGACATAACATCTTCAAAAGAAACTCCCCGGGCTCTTTGGCACAGGTAAAATACACAGTGGTGACCGCATGTAGTGGAAAGGTTATCTTGCACTTGTTTGATGTTGTAGTAGATCTTTGTACCGTTTAGGGTCAAAAAATCTTTAATAGATTTAGGGAAATGTGAAAAACCGGGGGGAAAGCCATAGGAATCAAAAAAAGTTGAGATTTTTCGTCCACCTTCCTGTTCTAATGTCATAGCTAGCCAATGTTCACCAGGCATGTGTTTAGGATGGGTATTGACAATAAACATTGCAGGCCTCTCAGACCATATCTCCATAGGTAATTCATCACAAGCCAACACTCCACAAAATTGTTTTCCAATCAAGCGGCTCATGAGCCCGTCCAACTCTTGGGTATTCATGTCTTTGTTCAAAGGTCCTTAATAATAATCCACTAAGACCTGTCTTCGGGCATTCACTTCCAAGATTGAATCAGAGCATGCGTAAACAATCATGCTAACTGTACAGGCTAAAGGTGTACGGAAACGCATTTCCAGCCTGAGGTTACCTTGGGACACCACAGACAGATTTCCTGAGGTGTCATCATCAGGTGATAAATTGAAAGCATACAATGTGTAACCCTCTGCAAAATCATTTCTGTCAATAGGTAAAGAGAGATCTTTTAGATGTCGCCCTGTAGCCAGGAATAGATTGTAAAATTCTCGCACAGATATGTTGTTATTAAATTGTGGTTGGAAAGCCTTCGCCGGAACCTGACGTCCGTCCTGACAGAGCGCTACATACTCTGCATTGAAGTGCTGAAAATTAAAGGGTTTTTTATCTAAACTGCCCGTATTAGAGGCGTGATCAACCAGACCTATAACCACATATCTAGGTAAAGGGCCTAGAAATAGGTTTTCTTGACTGCAGATTCTACTGCCCACAGGTATGCTAAAGGTTTTCATGGTAATTCTTTGGAGAGGGTAAAGGGCATTTCCTTTCATCAAAGCATGTGAGTGACCCAGGCGCACGGCCGGAGATACAGATACTTTTTTAATAAAAAGGGTTGCCCCCAACACTTTCAAACTAAAATCCCCGTCTTGGGGAGACATCAGGCAAAAATCATCCTTGGCCCTGGTTAATTTTAATCTTAAATCAACCGAATTTAAGAGTAACCGTTCTTGAAAGAAAATGTCAGAGTGTATAGGGCCTAGCAAATGAAACTCTCGAGATTCGGCGCAGTAGCGAGCTCGTGCCGCTAGTCCTTTGTTTGCACCGGTGGAAGGGTCTGTCGATTCCATAGAGGCTCCTGCAGTATCCTTGCTAAACAGCCCGGCGCTAAATTGGGTTTTGAGAGTGTCTTCGGAGTAGTTTAGTAAACACTCCATGATGGCTCTATAAGGGTATGTAGCGCTGCTTTGACTGATTAGGCGTTCACCCAAAGTCACATCAACTTGGGAGAAAATGGTGGCCAAGGGGTAATTAATGAGACTCACTTTGGCATCGTCTGCAATATTAGACCCATCTCTTTTGGTCACTTTTAGACGTAAATGCACCAAGGTGTTGTTGAGGTCCAGATAGTTGTCACCATGGCCTGGTATGAAAAATTCGATAGGCCCGTTATCGGTAATAGCAGAGAGAGGGGCTATCTCCACATAACTGGATCTATCTATTGAATGCTGCGTTAACGGTGCCGTGAAAAGATCAAGTTCTGTCTTTATAGCTTCAGAGGACATTCGATGTAAAAGAGCCATGTCACTTATTCTTTTAGAAAATACTTCCTAGTATTCTTTTAGCCTGTTTTGGTACAGACCTCCTCACTTTACCCCGTCTTTGACTTACTGAGGTTCTTTTAACAGTTAACCGCCGCTTTTTAGGTGCAGGTCTACGCCTTAAACCAGGGGGTCTCTTTTTTGGCCTTCGAGACAATATCATAAGCCCCGAGCCTTCTTGATGCTCCACCTCTGGTGACGCCCTTCGGGTCATAGCATTGGCTACAACCTCACTTACTATATTTTTAGCCGCTGATTTTAAATGTGGTTTGGCTATGCTGAAGCCTCTCTTCATAAACGGTAAAACCATCCTGAAGAGGTTACGGAATATACCTCCTATCCCCGAACCATACATTGTCGGCGCTCCATGATATCCTGGTAGTCCATTACCCACTTGATCCACATAGTATGAAACATAACGGTTAGGGTCGAGCTGATGGTGCTCCATAACCCTTTTATTTGTATTATGTTTATAAATATAATACAGCTATTATATATGTAGAGAGGTTTTGGTGGGTCTAAAGTGGAGTTTTACAATCGTTTTACCATAAGTAAATTCAATGTTTTCGTTCTGATCCGTTTTAAGCTCAACCAGAATGTTTTCAATATAGTTCTTGCTGACATGTACGTAGTGCGGCTTGTCATAATTGACAGTGACGATGTCCCCATCCTTGCCGTCTATATGAACTGTTCGCAGGAGGGGCACACAGCTGTCTCCGACCCTTTGATAGGTTATGATGTCGGTATAGACAAATATGTTGTAAAAGCCTGCATGTATATCCGCAGGGAATGGGAATAATTTATCGTTCACATACGTCCATTTATTGGGACCCATCCCCAACATGTAGGATAAATTACCGCTGGTCTTTATACCTCCGTTAGCAGGCCCTGAGATTTGTATCCTTTTATGGATTGGATTGTAGAATAGGAATATTTCCATCTTGTTCAGGGTTAGGTGTTCATTCAACTCTGAGACGATCCTGTCGACGGTTCTATAGAAACCTTTTTTAAGCTTAATAAGTTTCGCAGGTTCCGAGAACCTTTTGCAATAAAAATCACGGTCCTTAGCTTTGATATTATACCAACTATGGGGGTATGTAATCTCGCTGAGACCTACTTCCCAAGCCTCTGATAACTCTATAGGCTTTGGAAAATTGGTTGTATACTTCGAACTCTGATTATTACGATATATCTGTGCCGACGCATTACTGGGGAGAGTCAGGTAGAAGCCGCTGTGTTCCATGATGCCCAACTGTGTACACGCGAATGATGCGCTAGTTATCATGACTAGGGGTTTAAATTAACCCCGTTGCCTCCACCACATCCTGCTCCAATACCCAACTGTTGAACTTTTGAGGCCAGTTTTTCCAGCGGACCAGCAACCATTTTTTACCCTTTTCTCTCTTCTGATCTAGAATCTCCTCCACGTGAAAGACTTTGTCCTTTACCCAACTGGACCTTCTGTAATTCCTTCTCATAAAAAGATCCCTCTATAAGATCCCCGTCATAATCTTTTAATTTGTAGACCGGCGGAATGCGTGGCAGACATTCGGTAACGGTAAACAACTCCGAGCTAAAGCCTTGTTCGTATTTTTTGTCGAAAACACCCTCAACTTTGATATACGCACCAAGTCACCCACTAGGAATTTAAAAGTCATTTTTTTCTTACGGCGAAGTGGGAACAAACCATACATATTTTAAAGACTTGAAAAGAGTTTTCCGAAGAGACCTCCGAGGGCTTCATACGTATAGTCTTATGGTAGCTGTGGTTGTAACCGTTTACTAAATCCTGAACTATGTCTGTATATCGGTTGGTGTTGTGAGCTGTAAAATAGCGCCACATCCGCTCTTTCAAAGTCCTATTAAAGCGTTCCACAACCGAAGCTTTCAAATCAGAGCCTGTAGCAAAATGTACTATATTATACTTATTCATTAGCTTCTGAAATGTTTGATTAAAAATTCTTTTCCGCCATCCGTCTGCACTTTCTTGGGGGCGCCTCCTGCCTTCAAGATCGATTCAAAGGCCCTGGTCACCTCTGCCCCGCTCTTATTTTTTAACACCCTACATAGGCTAATTTAGAGAAAATATCTATAACCGTTAGCATGTAGCGATTTCCATCATTTTTATCGGCAAGGGACTGCATGTCACATAGATCCGCCTGAAATTGGGATAATGGATGCGTAGAAAAAACTCTATTTCTTGGAAAATGTTTTCTTACAGGTTTATGTAGAGTGTAGGCATCTTGCTCTGATAACCATTCATTCACTTTAGCATCGCTTAACAGACTACCTGTTTCTTCGACTATAGCTCTCTGTAAACGCTCTTTACCCCCATAAGACCCGGGGTTAGAGGGATTATAATATATGTTTTTCAACAGCTGCTCAGCCATCCTTCTTGCCTCTCTGAGGTACAATAACTGTAATGAGCCACTTTCATATAACGACAACATTTCAGTTTGTGAATTTTTATTTTAAGAATGCAACAATTATTACGTATACAGACAATTCAGGATTTGTTGCAAGATACAAGTCCCCGTTTTCTCAACAATCACAGCATGCAACACCCTGTATATATTGTTTAGATTTACAGGTTTGTTTCGCTGAATTTTTAAAACACACACGTCTGATATATAAGTATATAAACAACAAATATGATACACATTCACATTAAAGGGTGGTTCAAACAATAATGTAAAATCTTAGCCAAAGTTATTTCTAGTTCTTCAGAATCCTCAACAAGCCTTGATACCATATGTGACCATTGTAAACTCTCGCCCGTATGTCGGACATGTTTCATGATTTGCTCCATTTTTAACACACGCTCTACAATAACCCCTGTATTGTGGGTTGTGTAGAACTTTACATTGTTCACTTTATTTTCAATAATCTGATGCATAACATTTGTAAGGTCTCTCAAAAGAAAAAATGTATTTATTCGCTCAAACATCGTAGACACATAGTTACCCATAGCTCTAAATAAACAAATGTCACTCGGTCTCTTGGGATTTATTGAGCCAGAAAAGCATCACATCAGCCATCACAGCTTCCCTGTATTTGTTGTCGTCCACCAGGGTGTGTCGGATTTCTTTGAGTTTCTCATGGATGAAGAGGGCCTCCTTCAGTTCATGTAGGAAGGCTTCGGTTACCCCGTAAACTCTAGGGATAGACGGCGCAATACCCATAGACTCCAGGGCGATGACCAGCGCTGGTATAAAACGGCAGGACCACAGTCTTTTCACCAGCTCCTCAAAATGATTGAAAAAGTAGTATCTAGGAGGGTCGTAGAGGCAAGGATGACGACGCTGGCTGGGATGATTGATCTCACAGCCGATGCATTTTTCTCGTATATATTCGCCAATCACCACGTTTAAAAGTGTAGCTACAGAGGCCTTGATTGTATCCACAAAAACAGTACTGGCCACCCCATCAAACACATCCTCAGGCTGGGTAAATGTCGGGGGTGTCACGGGTCTTGCCAGGGGTGCGTAGAGTGTAGGGCTTCGTGGCATAGAGTCTTTAGTGTCGGGCCCCCATGACGTAGTGGCTTCCTCGTAGATGGTCTGGAGATCCATGGTGTATGCTGAAATGAAGAACTGTCTGCTTTTTTCTTTTTATTGTAGAACAAGGCCCTTGGGTATCTGGGGGGGCGGGGTTAAAGCATCCGCTTACTTAGTTTTCTTCTGACGCTGTATCTTCTTGAGGCTCTTTTGCATCGTAATCTTTACGATTCGTATATATTATGCACTTCTTTAAATGAACAAGGCTCTGACGCTGTTGGCTCTGTACAAAGAGAGCATCCAACGGTTGCAACATTTTCAATTCCAGTACATCCCAACTGTTAAAAGGAAATAAGCAGACGCAGTCGGGTATCCCCAGTCAGGCCACCACCCCTAAGTTGTGGTTTCGGATTGCCTCGGTGCCGATATAGAACTCCACGCTGCCGCACGGTCGGCCATTCTTCTTTGTATTTTTCACCCTGTGAAATATTTGTCCTGAGGAGTCCGGGGTACCTTCCCAACGGGTCTCGTGGCCCGTGAACACACTATACCCCTTGGTGATAAGGCTCAGTTCAGGACACACAACCTTGCGAAAAACCGACCAGTCTTCAACACCATATTCCAAGCCTACAGTCTGGTCTGTATATTCTTTCTCCTTCATCTACCGTATAGAGGGTCACTCTACAGGCCAGGTAATCAAACCGATACCCCCACTGCTGGCCATTAGACATCAACACTTGATCTGTCAGAGCATTTGCTGCGGTATTTGGGTTCTATACACATTTAAAAAACGTTTTTTTGGCGCATCATATATTGCTGGTTGATACTTTGCCCTTGCTCTATGGGCAACCCGAAGGCCTGTTTCAGTTGTTACAGTCATCACTGCTTTGGTACCGATCCCAAATTCCATGGTTATTCTTAAGATCTTGTGCACTCTTAAACAGGTATTGTTCAGCGGCTTTATAAGGGGCCTTAACCAACCCAAACCGTGAGAAACAGTAACAGTTGACCTGACACATGGTCACTTACTCAACCCAGGGCATGCACCCTTCTACATGACATAGGGTCATAAATCATTACATAGGGTCATAAATCAGGCTTGGGTCATCAATCATTAACGGCCTGTCAAAGGGACCCTTACTCACCCCATAGCCCCCACCTAACCAGGCTTGTCTATCAGGCTTGGGTCATCAATCATTAACGGCCTGTCAAATGGACCCTTACTCACCCCATAGCCCCCACCTAACCAGGCTTGCCTGACCAGAAGACATGCACACGTCATCACTACATAGGGTTCACATAGAGTTCACATAGGGTCATCAATCAAAATTTTGACCCGTGACATCTACTCTATTCTCTCTGCC
>NW_022265060.1:0-19059 GCF_002021735.2 Oncorhynchus kisutch | reverse complement strand
GCTCTGACACACACACTACCCCACCAGACATGACACCAGAGGTCTTTTCACAGTCCCCAAATACAGAACATTTCAAAAAAGCGTACAGTATTATATATTGCATGGAACTCCCTCCATCTCTTACTGCAAACCTGGTTTTAAAAAAGCATATAAAGCAACACCTCATGGCTCAATGACTCTCCCCTATTTGACCCAGATAGTTTGTGTATGTATTGATATGTAGGCTATGTATGCCGTTTTTAAATGTATGCCCTTGTCTATGAATGTTCTGTATTACGTCATGTTTCATGTTTTGTGTGGACCCCAGGAAGAGTAGCTGCTGCTTTCGCAACAGCTAATGTGGATCCTAACTAAACACCAATACCTAACAACATTCCTTTACTAGGAGTATGGGTCAATAGTACCATCCACCACTCTCTGGAGCCAAGTTATACCTAATTATTCTTAGTATACTAACCAGTGACTGTGGTTAGTAAACCTTCTGTTAACCCTGATGGCAATTACAAACAGATAACAATGTGAGGGGATACAATTACACCAACATACACGCCCCTTCCCTGAATTAGTCCCCTTTAGACTTCCTGTAATTCTACAAATCTAAAACACAGCTCTCATACAGAGTGCTATTACTGTGTCTACAACTGTCCACCATTGGCTTAACTTTCTAACAATATGTTTGATAAAGGAGAGATCCAAGAATTAGTTTAAGAGGCAGAACACACAATCCATCTAGGTCTGCCTCAGAGATTTCTTCTCAACGCTACTATGGAGGTTTGGAAATAACCAGATAAGGAAACGCTCTCCAGACACTTAGATCATGGTCTTGACTTTCTCACAGTTTTCTCTCACATTTAATCTAAACGATTTACTGAAAGAAGCTTAAGGAGGCTAATAGTGAGTGAATCCATGGACTATGGGTAAACAAGCAAAGAATTGGCAAGCCAGTAACTATGAATGAATCAGGGTATCATTAAACTTAGCCCACAGATATACCACCGTCAAGTAGTTCAGTGGTTATCATCAATTCCTAGTTCTTACTTTGAGTAGACTTACAACTTGCTGAAAATCTTCAAATTCTAATCAAATTCAAACTTCCAATGAGTGAACGTCCTGTGTGGGTTTGGTGCATTGTGTGCTCATGCAACAGAACGACACATGATGTACAGTACAGTGCAGGCTCATACCTCTGTCATCTATCATCAGCTCAAGTACTTGTGAAGAAGTTACTGGGCGCCTCCCAAATGGCACCCTATTCCCTATATAGTGTACTACTTTGCCCAGGGCCTACAGGCCTGTATAGGGAATAGGGAGCCATCTGGGACTCATTCAATGTCTTTATCAGCTGAGAGGGGTCTGGTTTGGAGGTGATCCAGATTATCTGTAGTGTTGCTTAGCTTTGGCCCTGCTCTGCATGCATTCCACAACCACTCTGCCCGGCAGAGTTTAGAGAGATTGGCACAAATTAAAACAAGGATCTACCAACTCCATCAAAACCAAGGTTGACCAGTTTTAACAGGGCTTTACACAACATTACGGGAAGTCAAGTCATTATACCGAATGGCTGTACTTCATGCTTGGTTTTAAAGAGACGGCACAGAAACCAAAGGCAGTCAGACAGAGTCAGTATAACCATTTGCAAAAGAAACAGACTGACTACGTGGTTGGGCACTGTAAAAAAAAACTAAAATTATATTTAGCCTCTATCACCATCTTTCTTTGTTAGTGTTTTCTTAAACTTTGATAATGACTTTGACCCTCTTGTTCTCATTTCATTAAGACTCAGGACTTCCGGCAGTAAGGTTTTTAAAACAGTAAATCATGACATATTGTCACGCCCTGGTCTTAGTATTTTGTGTTTTCTATATTTATTTGGTCAGGCCAGGGTGTGACATGGGTTTTTATTTGGTGTTGTTTTTATGTATTTTTTTTTAGTAGGTTTTGGGATTATGGCTTAGTGGGGTGTTCTAGCAAAGTCTATGGTGCCTGAGGCGGTTCTCCATCAGAGGCGGTGATTCTCGTTGTCTCTGATGGGAACCATATTTAGGCAGCCATATTCCTTTGAGTGTTTGGTGGTGATTGTTCCTGTCTCTGTGTTAGTTGTCACCAGATAGGCTCAGTCACTTTGGATTTTCTTTTTTCATTGTTTTGGAAGAGAAGAGAACGAGCGCCATTCTCCTTGCGGAGATGGTGCTAAATACATCAACACGGTCGGTCCCTGGGATTGGGCTGGCCAACACGATTCGTTTTGCTTGGAAGGAAAAGGAGTTGGAGCCTTTAGGACGGGAAACTTTTGGAAGGATAATATTGATGGGGATTCTAAAGCTGACGGTGAAGGACGTGTTTTGTTTCCAAGGCAACTCGTTGGAGGGAGCATACGATGTGGCACTATATACAGAGGAGAAACACGATGATATCCTGAGAAGGGCAAGAGCAGTGGGAGGCGAGAGGCCGATGAGCCACTATGAAATAACAAGCCTGGCGAAGAATAACTTTAGGGTTGTAACTGTCAACATTTACAACCCATACGTTAAGGATGAAGAGGGTGAGGGCCTTTCTGGGGAGATACATGGATAACGTCTCCTCAGCAAGGCAACCTCAAAGACTCCCTTGGTTTGGGAATGGGAGGAGAGGCTTCCAGGCCCTCCTCAGAGAGGACCCAAAGGGACAATGGTGGCTACCTCCATCCTCCTGCTAGGTTCTCCCTAGGGGCTGACAGGGGGGACGTTGTTTTATACACGTCAGCGCCCGCTATTTGCAGGCGCTGTATGGCCTACGGCCAACATATTCGCCTCGTGCAGCACAAGAAAATGCAGATTTTGTGGATCGAGGAACACGAGGCGAAGGATTGTGACAAGCCTAAGGCTGTGCCACGGGTGTGGCTCGTCAGCACACCCTGTGGCGGGGGTGCCCGGCTCGCAGAGGTCATATGCGTCTGCGGCTGGGGGGGAGCAGGAGCGGGGGATGGGGGAAGAAGAGGGGGGGGAAGGGAAGCAAGCCTCATGACAGAGTACAGGTCCAGAGGGGAAGGCCGGCAAGGAAGGAGGAGGAGCAAGAAGCGGGCGGATGGAAGAGAGAAGGAAACGGAAGGCACGGGAGTAGGAGAGAACCAGGAAAAGCGGCGGAAGAAGGCAACCGAGTGGAGGAGCATGAGAGAGAAGAAAGCGAGGGAGGAGTGTTGGAGAAGGAGACGGTGGAAGAGCAAGTGGACTGGGGGGAAGTGCCCTGGTGGAAGAGATGAGGGTATGGTGGAGGAGCTGGTGGGGGGGAGGGTGGTATCTCTCCACTACCGCCATCACCAAAGAAGAGAATGAAGAGGAGGGTGCGATTGGCCGACAGTGAGAGGGAGGGGATGGCCAAGAGAGTGATGGGGGTGGGAGAAACCTCTGGGTTGCTGCTGGTTTCCCCAGGCCCTCAACTTCTGTTGGGTGGGGACACACCTAACAAGACTCAGGACTGGGTACAGGAGGAGGTGGGGAGTTTTTTGTTTGGGGACTCAGCCTCCCCGATTTTTTCCAATCCAGCTGCAGCACTGGGGAGGGGGAGGATTGTGGGGGTAGACCCAGGGTGCAGGGCACCCCGGAGCCAAACACTATTCCTGCATCCTGGGTTGGTGAGATGGAGGAAGTGGGGGGGATGTCGGGAGTACGGATGGTGTTTTCACCGGTAGATATGGAGCAGGGGAGCATCGGGTGAGTCTCCTGTTTTTGTTTTTTTCTGTCTGGGTTTAGAATTTGAGTGTATTACATGTTTTTATTTGATTCTTTCATGGGGTCTAATTTTACTTTTGTTACTTTAAATGTAAGGGGTTTAAGGGATTTTGTTAAGAGGAGGGCGGTTTTTTAGTTATTTGGAGGGTGTGGGGTTTGATTTTTGTTTTTTACAGGAGGTTCACCTGAGGGATGGAGGGGATGTTAGTAGGTTTAAGAGGGAGTGGGACAAGGGGGAGTCGGTTTGGGGTATTGGGGGGGTGCACTCATCGGGGGTAGGGATTTTGTGTGGGCACAGGGAGGTAAAAGTGGAGGATTCTTTTGTGGTAATGCAGGGGAGGGTTATAGGGGTGGATGTCACGATAAGGGATTGTAAATTTAGATTAGTGGTGGTGTATGGGCCACAGGTGGTGGCAGACAGGAGGGAGATGGTGGACTGTCTGACGCCCCTGTGTGTCACAAATAGGAAATTAGTGATAGGGGGGGATTTTAATACAGATTTAGGAATAGGGGGGGATAGCAGTGCAGGCGCCATTACCAGGCTAATGGCTTGCCATGGTCTGGTTGATGGTGGTCTGCACACTACTCCGAAAATGGCCGGTCCTACATGGCGCAACTCCAGGGGGGTTGAGCGGAGGCTCGACTATATTTTTGTACCCAGGTCTTTGGGTAAGTTGTCTGGGCGGCTGTTGCCTGTTTTCTTTTCGGATCACGACGGGGTGCTCCTGCAGGTGGGGTCTCCAGTCTGCCTCTTTGGTAGGGGGTACTGGAAGTTAGATCGGGATGTGCTGGAGGAGCAGGCTTTTGTTGACAGGTTTTATGATTTCTTTTGGAGGCTTGAAGGCCTCCGGTCCATGTGCGAGGGGGTGTTAGAGTGGTGGGAATTAGTTAAGGTGAGGATTAGGGCTTTTATAATAGGGTATTGCAAGAGGAAAAAAAGGGAGGAGAGGAGGGAGGTGGATCGTATCCAAAGGTTAATTGAACTCGAGTATGAGGCAGGCAACCTCGGCGGGTCGTTTGACTGGGAGAGATCCGCTACCCTAAAGGCGCAGCTCAGGGAGTTGCAGGAGCGGAAGGCTCGAGCTTTCCTGGAGCGTGCGCATAGTGGCTTTCTAGAACACAATGAGACTTGTTCCGCTATGTTCTTTAAGTCGGTTAGGGCCAGACAGAGTAGGAAGGTAATGCATGGCATTAGGGAAGAAAATGGTAGTATAGTTAGAGAACCAGAGGATATGGTCAGGGTGACAACTGATCATTTCCAAGGTTTATTTAAGGAAAGGGAAATAGATGTAGAGCAGGGAAATGTGTTTTTAGAACACTTGTCCAGGCGGTTGCCGGAGGACATTAGAGAAGTGATGGAGGCCCAGATTTCACTAGAAGAGGTTGAGAGCGCTCTTAGGAGGATGGGAAAAGGGAAGGTGCCTGGGATGGATGGGCTGCCGGCTGAGTTTTATCTCAAGTTTTGGGGTATACTTGGACCAGTGGTCCTCGAAGTCTTGAAGGCCATCCTTGAGACGGGGGGTCCCGGGGGGATCAATGGCTGTTGGTGTGCTGTCACTTTTATATAAGAAGGGGGAAGTAACAGACCTTGGCAACTGGCGGCCATTGACCATGCTGTGCGTAGATTACAAGCTACTTGCAAAGGTTTTAGCAGACCGGTTGCGCACAGCCCTTCCCTACGTCGTTCATGAGGATCAGACGTGCGGGGTAGAGGGCCGCTCTATTAGATGGAACCTACAGTTAATCAGGGACTCCATCGCTTGGGTTGAAGATAGAGGACTGCCTTTAATGGTAGCAGCGCTAGATCAGGCGAAAGCCTTTGATCGCGTGAATAGATCCTTTTTATTCAGAGTGTTAGGTCGATTAGGATTTGGGGAGAAGTTCATAGGATGGATTCGTACATTATATGTCGGAGCGGGGTGCCGAGTTAGTGTAAATAGTCACTTGGGTGACGTTTTTGACCTCTCGTCTGGGGTCAGGCAGGGGTGCCCACTCTCGGCTCTCCTCTTCGTTCTGTACATGGAGCCTCTGGGGGCTGCCATTAGGGCAGACACAGGGGTGGAAGGCTTGTTGATCCCTGGAAGTGGTGGGCTGCGTGTTAAGATGACGCAGTACGCCGACGACACTTCCTTGCTGCTGTGCAAGGACTCGTGCCTGACAAGGTCCCTTGCCATCTTTGGGGATTTCACCCGAGCGTCGGGAGCGGTTCTGAACCATGCAAAGTCTTCCGTCAAGTTTTTCGGTAGATGGCGCGGTAGAACGGATGTGCCCGGGGGGTTATCTCTCTGTGAGGGGGCCCTGAGGATTCTCGGGGTCCATTTTGAGACCTCCGGCTCAGCGACGCTGAACTGGAACATGCGTATCGCAGTGGTACAGAGGAAGCTAGCAATGTGGAAGGCTAGGTATTTGTCTTTTATGGGCAAAGTCCTGGTCCTAAAGGTGGATGTGTTGCCGTCTCTTTTGTATTTGGCGTACATCTACCCATTGCCGGCTTGTCTGAGGAGGCCTCTAGTGAGGCTTGTGTTTCAGTTCATGTGGAGTGGCAGGTGCGAGTGGGTCGCCAGGGGCGCGCATGATCTGTCCCATCGGGGAGGGAGGTAGGGGGGTACCACATTTCCCCCTCAAGCTGGACACAATTTTTGTTTCTTTCTTGTTAACGGAGCTTGCTCATCCAGTGATACACCCATCCGGTTACCTCCTGCGGGTGTTCTTCTCATATCAGGCGAGAAGCATAATGGTGTGGTCTAACACGGGTCCTCGGGCAGAACAGCTGCCGTGGCACTTTGGTCATGCGGCCAAGTGGCTGCGTGCGCACCCTGAGGTTGAAGTTGCCCGAGTAGGTTTAGATCACAGGCACCTGTACGAGGAGGCCAGAAAGGCAGGGAGTCCGGTGCCTGTAGTGGGCATCTCGGAAGTGGTCTGGGAGGGAGTGCAGACGCGGGGGTCTGGACAACAGGCTCAAGGACCTGAATTGGTTGAGCCTCCATAGGTGCTTGCCGGTACGTTCCATCATGTACCGGTATAGTTTGGTGCAATCCCCCACCTGTCCAAGATCCTCTTGTGGCAGGGAGGAGACTGTGCGCCATGTCTTTTGGGACTGTGCCTTTGCCGGAGTAGTATGGTCTAGGGCACGGGTGTTGTTAGGTTTGGTAAGGGGGGATTTTGTATTGACGTGGGCCAGGTTAGAGAGAGGTGTAGGGAGAGCGAGAGGGACGGATAGGGACAGGTTTCTGCTCTGGCTTCTCATGAGTCTCTTTAAACGGGGGCTGTGGGAAGCCAGGCAGAACATGGTGAAGACAGGGAGAGATTGGGGGGTGGAAGGGGATAGTGAGGAGGGTGGAAGGAGATTTGAGGGGGAGGATGAAGAGGGAGGAGAGGAAGTGGGGGCAGCATGCTGCTCGGGAGAGGTGGAAGGGGGGTTTAGGGCTGGGTGTCATTTAGATTTGTAAGGGGATAGATTAGGGATGGGGAGATAGGGAAAGGTATTTTGTAGGGTGACGGGAGGGAAGATGCTCCCCTGAGGTTTTGTTTGGGGTTTATGTTTAGTTAAATTAGTTAAATTAAAATACCATTATTTGAGTATGTATGAAAATTATGAGTTGTAAAGAATGAATGGTATTGAAGATAATAAATTATTTTTATAAAAAAAAAATAGGCTCAGTCACTTTGGATTTTCTTTTTTCATTGTTTTGGAAGAGAAGGAAGAGAACGAGCGCCATTCTCCTTGCGGAGATGGTGCTAAATACATCAACACGGTCGGTCCCTGGGATTGGGCTGGCCAACACGATTCGGTTTGCTTGGAAGGAAAAGGAGTTGGAGCCTTTAGGACGGGAAACTTTTGGAAGGATAATATTGATGGGGATTCTAAAGCTGACGGTGAAGGACGTGTTTTGTTTCCAAGGCAACTCGTTGGAGGGAGCATACGACGTGGCACTATATACAGAGGAGAAACACGATGATATCCTGAGAAGGGCAAGAGCAGTGGGAGGCGAGAGGCCGATGAGCCACTATGAAATAACAAGCCTGGCGAAGAATAACTTTAGGGTTGTAACTGTCAACATTTACAACCCATACGTTAAGGATGAAGAGGTGAGGGCCTTTCTGGGGAGATACATGGATAACGTCTCCTCAGCAAGGCACCTCAAAGACTCCCTTGGGTTTTGGAATGGGAGGAGAGGCTTCCAGGCCCTCCTCAGAGAGGACCCAAAGGGACATGGTGGCTACCTCCATCCTCCTGCTATGTTCTCCCTAGGGGCTGACAGGGGGACGTTGTTTTATACACGTCAGCCCCCATTTTGCAGGCGCTGTATGGCCTACGGCCACATATTCGCCTCGTGCAGCACAAGAAAATGCAGATTTTGTGGATCTGAGGAACACGAGGCGAAGGATTGTGACAAGCCTAAGGCGTGCCACGGGTGTGGCTCGTCAGCACACCTGTGGCGGGGGTGCCCGGCTCGTCAGAGGTCATATGCGTCTGCGGCTGGGGGGGGAGCAGGAGCGGGGGATGGGGGAAGAAGAGGGGGGGAAGGAAGCAAGCCTCATGACCAGAGTACAGGTCCAGAGGGGAAGGCCGCAAGGAAGGAGGAGGAGCAAGAAGCGGCGGATGGAAGAGAGAAGGAAACGGAAGGCACGGGAGTAGGAGAACCAGGAAAAGCGGCGGAAGAAGGCAACCGAGTGGAGGAGCATGAGAGAGAAGAAAGCGAGGGAGGAGTGTTGGAGAAGGAGACGGTGGAAGAGCAAGTGGACTGGGGGGAAAGTGCCCTGGTGGAAGAGATGAGGGGTATGGTGGAGGAGCTGGTGGGGGGGGAGGGTGGTATCTCTCCACTACCGCCATCACCAAAGAAGAGAATGAAGAGGAGGGTGCGATTGGCCGACAGTGAGAGGGAGGGGATGGCCAAGAGAGTGATGGGGGTGGGAGAAACCTCTGGGTTGCTGCTGGTTTCCCCAGGCCCTCAACTTCTGTTGGGTGGGGACACACCTAACAAGACTCAGGACTGGGTACAGGAGGAGGTGGGGAGTTTTTTGTTTGGGGACTCAGCCTCCCCGATTTTTTTCCAATCCAGCTGCAGCACTGGGGAGGGGGAGGATTGTGGGGGTAGACCCAGGGTGCAGGGCACCCCGGAGCCAAACACTATTCCTGCATCCTGGGTTGGTGAGATGGAGGAAGTGGGGGGGATGTCGGGAGTACGGATGGTGTTTTCACCGGTAGATATGGAGCAGGGGAGCATCGGGTGAGTCTCCTGTTTTTGTTTTTTTCTGTCTGGGTTTAGAATTTGAGTGTATTACATGTTTTATTTGATTCTTTCATGGGGTCTAATTTTACTTTTGTTACTTTAAATGTAAGGGGTTTAAGGGATTTTGTTAAGAGGAGGGCGGTTTTAGTTATTTGGAGGGTGTGGGGTTTGATTTTTGTTTTTTACAGGAGGTTCACCTGAGGGATGGAGGGGATGTTAGTAGGTTTAAGAGGGAGTGGGACAAGGGGGAGTCGGTTTGGGGTATTGGGGGGGTGCACTCATCGGGGGTAGGGATTTTGTGTGGGCACAGGGAGGTAAAAGTGGAGGATTCTTTTGTGGTAATGCAGGGGAGGGTTATAGGGGTGGATGTCACGATAAGGGATTGTAAATTTAGATTAGTGGTGGTGTATGGGCCACAGGTGGTGGCAGACAGGAGGGAGATGGTGGACTGTCTGACGCCCCTGTGTGTCACAAATAGGAAATTAGTGATAGGGGGGGATTTTAATACAGATTTAGGAATAGGGGGGGATAGCAGTGCAGGCGCCATTACCAGGCTAATGGCTTGCCATGGTCTGGTTGATGGTGGTCTGCACACTACTCCGAAAATGGCCGGTCCTACATGGCGCAACTCCAGGGGGGTTGAGCGGAGGCTCGACTATATTTTTGTACCCAGGTCTTTGGGTAAGTTGTCTGGGCGGCTGTTGCCTGTTTTCTTTTCGGATCACGACGGGGTGCTCCTGCAGGTGGGGTCTCCAGTCTGCCTCTTTGGTAGGGGGTACTGGAAGTTAGATCGGGATGTGCTGGAGGAGCAGGCTTTTGTTGACAGGTTTTATGATTTCTTTTGGAGGCTTGAAGGCCTCCGGTCCATGTGCGAGGGGGTGTTAGAGTGGTGGGAATTAGTTAAGGTGAGGATTAGGGCTTTTATAATAGGGTATTGCAAGAGGAAAAAAAGGGAGGAGAGGAGGGAGGTGGATCGTATCCAAAGGTTAATTGAACTCGAGTATGAGGCAGGCAACCTCGGCGGGTCGTTTGACTGGGAGAGATCCGCTACCCTAAAGGCGCAGCTCAGGGAGTTGCAGGAGCGGAAGGCTCGAGCTTTCCTGGAGCGTGCGCATAGTGGCTTTCTAGAACACAATGAGACTTGTTCCGCTATGTTCTTTAAGTCGGTTAGGGCCAGACAGAGTAGGAAGGTAATGCATGGCATTAGGGAAGAAAATGGTAGTATAGTTAGAGAACCAGAGGATATGGTCAGGGTGACAACTGATCATTTCCAAGGTTTATTTAAGGAAAGGGAAATAGATGTAGAGCAGGGAAATGTGTTTTTAGAACACTTGTCCAGGCGGTTGCCGGAGGACATTAGAGAAGTGATGGAGGCCCAGATTTCACTAGAAGAGGTTGAGAGCGCTCTTAGGAGGATGGGAAAAGGGAAGGTGCCTGGGATGGATGGGCTGCCGGCTGAGTTTTATCTCAAGTTTTGGGGTATACTTGGACCAGTGGTCCTCGAAGTCTTGAAGGCCATCCTTGAGACGGGGGTCCCGGGGGGATCAATGGCTGTTGGTGTGCTGTCACTTTTATATAAGAAGGGGGAAGTAACAGACCTTGGCAACTGGCGGCCATTGACCATGCTGTGCGTAGATTACAAGCTACTTGCAAAGGTTTTAGCAGACCGGTTGCGCACAGCCCTTCCCTACGTCGTTCATGAGGATCAGACGTGCGGGGTAGAGGGCCGCTCTATTAGATGGAACCTACAGTTAATCAGGGACTCCATCGCTTGGGTTGAAGATAGAGGACTGCCTTTAATGGTAGCAGCGCTAGATCAGGCGAAAGCCTTTGATCGCGTGAATAGATCCTTTTTATTCAGAGTGTTAGGTCGATTAGGATTTGGGGAGAAGTTCATAGGATGGATTCGTACATTATATGTCGGAGCGGGGTGCCGAGTTAGTGTAAATAGTCACTTGGGTGACGTTTTTGACCTCTCGTCTGGGGTCAGGCAGGGGTGCCCACTCTCGGCTCTCCTCTTCGTTCTGTACATGGAGCCTCTGGGGGCTGCCATTAGGGCAGACACAGGGGTGGAAGGCTTGTTGATCCCTGGAAGTGGTGGGCTGCGTGTTAAGATGACGCAGTACGCCGACGACACTTCCTTGCTGCTGTGCAAGGACTCGTGCCTGACAAGGTCCCTTGCCATCTTTGGGGATTTCACCCGAGCGTCGGGAGCGGTTCTGAACCATGCAAAGTCTTCCGTCAAGTTTTTCGGTAGATGGCGCGGTAGAACGGATGTGCCCGGGGGGTTATCTCTCTGTGAGGGGGCCCTGAGGATTCTCGGGGTCCATTTTGAGACCTCCGGCTCAGCGACGCTGAACTGGAACATGCGTATCGCAGTGGTACAGAGGAAGCTAGCAATGTGGAAGGCTAGGTATTTGTCTTTTATGGGCAAAGTCCTGGTCCTAAAGGTGGATGTGTTGCCGTCTCTTTTGTATTTGGCGTACATCTACCCATTGCCGGCTTGTCTGAGGAGGCCTCTAGTGAGGCTTGTGTTTCAGTTCATGTGGAGTGGCAGGTGCGAGTGGGTCGCCAGGGCGCGCATGATCTGTCCCATCGGGGAGGGAGGTAGGGGGGTACCACATTTCCCCCTCAAGCTGGACACAATTTTTGTTTCTTTCTTGTTAACGGAGCTTGCTCATCCAGTGATACACCCATCCGGTTACCTCCTGCGGGTGTTCTTCTCATATCAGGCGAGAAGCATAATGGTGTGGTCTAACACGGGTCCTCGGGCAGAACAGCTGCCGTGGCACTTTGGTCATGCGGCCAAGTGGCTGCGTGCGCACCCTGAGGTTGAAGTTGCCCGAGTAGGTTTAGATCACAGGCACCTGTACGAGGAGGCCAGAAAGGCAGGGAGTCCGGTGCCTGTAGTGGGCATCTCGGAAGTGGTCTGGGAGGGAGTGCAGACGCGGGGTCTGGACAACAGGCTCAAGGACCTGAATTGGTTGAGCCTCCATAGGTGCTTGCCGGTACGTTCCATCATGTACCGGTATAGTTTGGTGCAATCCCCCACCTGTCCAAGATCCTCTTGTGGCAGGGAGGAGACTGTGCGCCATGTCTTTTGGGACTGTGCCTTTGCCGGAGTAGTATGGTCTAGGGCACGGGTGTTGTTAGGTTTGGTAAGGGGGGATTTTGTATTGACGTGGGCCAGGTTAGAGAGAGGTGTAGGGAGAGCGAGAGGGACGGATAGGGACAGGTTTCTGCTCTGGCTTCTCATGAGTCTCTTTAAACGGGGGCTGTGGGAAGCCAGGCAGAACATGGTGAAGACAGGGAGAGATTGGGGGGTGGAAGGGATAGTGAGGAGGGTGGAAGGAGATTTGAGGGGGAGGATGAAGAGGGAGGAGAGGAAGTGGGGGCAGCATGCTGCTCGGGAGAGGTGGAAGGGGGGTTTAGGGCTGGGTGTCATTTAGATTTGTAAGGGGATAGATTAGGGATGGGGAGATAGGGAAAGGTATTTTGTAGGGTGACGGGAGGGAAGATGCTCCCCTGAGGTTTTGTTTGGGGTTTATGTTTAGTTAAATTAGTTAAATTAAAATACCATTATTTGAGTATGTATGAAAATTATGAGTTGTAAAGAATGAATGGTATTGAAGATAATAAATTATTTTTTATAAAAAAAAAATAGGCTCAGTCACTTTGGATTTTCTTTTTTCATTGTTTTGGAAGAGAAGAGAACGAGCGCCATTCTCCTTGCGGAGATGGTGCTAAATCCATCAACACGGTCGGTCCCTGGGATTGGGCTGGCCAACACGATTCGGTTTGCTTGGAAGGAAAAGGAGTTGGAGCCTTTAGGACGGGAAACTTTTGGAAGGATAATATTGATGGGGATTCTAAAGCTGACGGTGAAGGACGTGTTTTGTTTCCAAGGCAACTCGTTGGAGGGAGCATACGACGTGGCACTATATACAGAGGAGAAACACGATGATATCCTGAGAAGGGCAAGAGCAGTGGGAGGCGAGAGGCCGATGAGCCACTATGAAATAACAAGCCTGGCGAAGAATAACTTTAGGGTTGTAACTGTCAACATTTACAACCCATACGTTAAGGATGAAGAGGTGAGGGCCTTTCTGGGGAGATACATGGATAACGTCTCCTCAGCAAGGCACCTCAAAGACTCCCTTGGGTTTTGGAATGGGAGGAGAGGCTTCCAGGCCCTCCTCAGAGAGGACCCAAAGGGACATGGTGGCTACCTCCATCCTCCTGCTATGTTCTCCCTAGGGGCTGACAGGGGGACGTTGTTTTATGCACGTCAGCCCCCATTTTGCAGGCGCTGTATGGCCTACGGCCACATATTCGCCTCGTGCAGCACAAGAAAATGCCGATTTTGTGGATCTGAGGAACACGAGGCGAAGGATTGTAACAAGCCTAAGGCGTGCCACGGGTGTGGCTCGTCAGCACACCTGTGGCGGGGGGTGCCCGGCTCGTCAGAGGTCATATGCGTCTGCGGCTGGGGGGGGGAGCAGGAGCGGGGGATGGGGGAAGAAGAGGAGGGGAAGGAAGCAAGCCTCATGACCAGAGTACAGGTCCAGAGGGGAAGGCCGCAAGGAAGGAGGAGGAGCAAGAAGCGGCGGATGGAAGAGAGAAGGAAACGGAAGGCACGGGAGTAGGAGAACCAGGAAAAGCGGCGGAAGAAGGCAACCGAGTGGAGGAGCATGAGAGAGAAGAAAGCAAGGGAGGAGTGTTGGAGAAGGAGACGGTGGAAGAGCAAGTGGACTGGGGGGAAAGTGCCCTGGTGGAAGAGATGAGGGGTATGGTGGAGGAGCTGGCGGGGGGGAGGGTGGTATCTCTCCACTGCCGCCATCACCAAAGAAGAGAATGAAGAGGAGGGTGCGATTGGCCGACAGTGAGAGGGAGGGGATGGCCAAGAGAGTGATGGGGGTGGGAGAAACCTCTGGGTTGCTGCTGGTTCCCCAGGCCCTCAACTTCTGTTGGGTGGGGACACACCTAACAAGACTCAGGACTGGGTACAGGAGGAGGTGGGGAGTTTTTGTTTGGGGACTCAGCCTCCCCGATTTTTTTCCAATCCAGCTGCAGCACTGGGGAGGGGGAGGATTGTGGGGGTAGACCCAGGGTGCAGGGCACCCCGGAGCCAAACACTATTCCTGCATCCTGGGTTGGTGAGATGGAGGAAGTGGGGGGGATGTCGGGAGTACGGATGGTGTTTTCACCGGTAGATATGGAGCAGGGGAGCATCGGGTGAGTCTCCTGTTTTTTGATTTTTTTCTGTCTGGGTTTAGAATTTGAGTGTATTACATGTTTTTATTTGATTCTTTCATGGGGTCTAATTTTACTTTTGTTACTTTAAATGTAAGGGGTTTAAGGGATTTTGTTAAGAGGAGGGGCGGTTTTAGTTATTTGGAGGGTGTGGGGTTTGATTTTTTTTTTACAGGAGGTTCACCTGAGGGATGGAGGGGATGTTAGTAGGTTTAAGAGGGAGTGGGACAAGGGGAGTCGGTTTGGGGTATTGGGGGGTGCACTCATCGGGGGTAGGGATTTTGTGTGGGCACAGGGAGGGTAAAAGTGGAGGATTCTTTTAGTGGTAATGCAGGGGAGGGTTATAGGGGTGGATGTCACGATAAGGGATTGTAAATTTAGATTAGTGGTGGTGTATGGGCCACAGTGGTGGCAGACAGGAGGGAGATGGTGGACTGTCTGACGCCCCTGTGTGTCACAAATAGGAAATTAGTGATAGGGGGGGATTTAATACAGATTTAGGAATAGGGGGGATAGCAGTGCAGGCGCCATTACCAGGCTAATGGCTTGCCATGGTCTGGTTAGTGGTGGTCTGCACACTACTCCGAAAATGGCCGGTCCTACATGGCGCAACTCCAGGGGGGTTGAGCGGAGGCTCGACTATATTTTTGTACCCAGGTCTTTGGGTAAGTTGTCTGGGCGGCTGTTGCCTGTTTTCTTTTCGGATCACGACGGGGTGCTCCTGCAGGTGGGGTCGCCAGTCTGCCTCTTTGGTAGGGGGGTACTGGAAGTTAGATCGGGATGTGCTGGAGGAGCAGGCTTTTGTTGACGGGTTTTATGATTTCTTTTGGAGGCTTGAAGGCCTCCGGTCCATGTGCGAGGGGGTGTTAGAGTGGTGGGAATTAGTAAGGTGAGGATTAGGGCTTTTATAATAGGGTATTGCAAGAGGAAAAAAAGGGAGGAGAGGAGGGAGGTGGATCGTATCCAAAGGTTAATTGAACTCGAGTATGAGGCAGGCAACCTCGGCGGGTCGTTTGACTGGGAGAGATCCCGCTACCCTAAAGGCGGCAGCTCAGGGAGTTGCAGGAGCGGAAGGCTCGAGCTTTCCTGGAGCGTGCGCATAGTGGCTTTCTAGAACACAATGAGACTTGTTCCGCTATGTTCTTTAAGTCGGTTAGGGCCAGACAGAGTAGGAAGGTAATGCATGGCATTAGGGAAGAAAATGGTAGTATAGTTAGAGAACCAGAGGATATGGTCAGGGTGACAACTGATCATTTCCAAGGTTTATTTAAGGAAAGGGAAATAGATGTAGAGCAGGGAAATGTGTTTTTAGAACACTTGTCCAGGCGGTTGCCGGAGGACATTAGAGAAGTGATGGAGGCCCAGATTTCACTAGAAGAGGTGAGAGCGCTCTTAGGAGGATGGGAAAAGGGAAGGTGCCTGGGATGGATGGGCTCCGGCTGAGTTTTATCTCAGTTTTGGGGTATACTTGGACCAGTGGTCCTCGAAGTCTTGAAGGCCATCCTTGAGATGGGGGTCCCGGGGGGGATCAATGGCTGTTGGTGTGTGCTGTCACTTGTTATATAAGAAGGGGGGAAGTAACAGACCTTGGCAACTGGCGGCCATTGACCATGCTGTGCGTAGATTACAAGCTACTTGCAAAGGTTTTAGCAGACCGGTTGCGCACAGCCCTTCCCTACGTCGTCCATGAAGGATCAGACGTGCGGGGTAGAGGGCCGCTCTATTAGATGGAACCTACAGTTAATCAGGGACTCCATCGCTTGGGTTGAAGATAGAGGACTTGCCTTTAATGGTAGCAAGCGCTAGATCAGGGCGAAAGCCTTTGATCGTCGTGAATAGATCCTTTTATTCAGAGTGTTAGGTCGATTAGGATTTGGGGAGAAGTTCATAGGATGGATTCGTACATTATATGTCGGAGCGGGGGTGCCGAGTTAGTGTAAATAGTCACTTGGGTGACGTTTTTGACCTCTCGTCTGGGGTCAGGCAGGGGTGCCCACTCTCGGCTCTCCTCTTTCGTTCTGTACATGGAGCCCTCTGGGGGGCTGCCATTAGGGCAGACACAGGGGTGGACGGCTTGTTGATCCCTGGAAGTGGTGGCTGCGTGTTAAGATGACGCAGTACGCCGCGACACTTCCTTGCTGCTGTGCAGGACTCGTGCCTGACAAGGTCCCTTGCCATCTTTTGGGGATTTCAACCCGAGCGTCGGAGCAGTTCTGAACCAGGCAAAGTCTTCCGTCAAGTTTTCGGAGATGGCGGGTAGAACGGTGTGCCCGGGGGGTTATCTCTCTGTTAGGGGGCCCTGAGGATTTCGGGGTCCATTTTGAGACCTCCGGCTCAGCGACGGCTGAACTGGACTGCGTATCGCAGTGGTACAGAGGAAGCTAGCAATGTGGAAGGCTAGGTATTTGTCTTTATGGGCAAAGTCCTGGTCCTAAAGGTGGATGTGTTGCCGTCTCTTTTGTATTTGGACGTACATCTACCCATTGCCGGCTTGTCTGAGAGGCCTCTAGTGAGGCTTGTGTTTCAGTTCATGTGGAGTGGCAGGTGCGAGTGGGTCGCCAGGGCAGCGCATGATCTGTCCCATCGGGGAGGGAGGAGGGGGGTACCACATTCCCCCTCAGCTGGACACATTTTTGTTTCTGTCTTGTTAACGGAGCTTGCTCATCCAGTGAACAACCCTCCGGTTACCTCCTGCGGGTGTTCTTCTCGTATCATCAGGCGAGAAGCGTAATGGTGTGGTCTAACACGGGTCCCCGGGCAGAACAGCTGCCGTGGCAACTTTGGGTCATTCGGCCAGTGGCTGCGTGCGCACCCTGAGGTTGAAGTTGCCCGAGTAGGTTTAGATCACAGGCACCTGTACGAGGAGGTCCAGAAAGGCAGGGAGTCCGCTGCCTGTAGTGGGCATCTCGGAAGTGGTCTGGGAGGGAGTGCAGGCGCGGGGTCTGGACAACAGGCTCAAGGACCTGAATTGGTTGAGCCTCCATAGGTGCTTGCCGGTACGTTCCATCATGTACCGGTATAGTTTTGTGCAATCCCCCACCTGTCCAAGATCCTCTTGTGGCAGGGAGGAGACTGTGCGCCATGTCTTTTGGGACTGTGCCTTTGCCGGAGTAGTATGGGCTAGGGCACGGGTGTTGTTAGGTTTGGTAAGGGGGGATTTTGTATTGACGTGGGCCAGGTTAGAGAGAGGTGTAGGGAGAGCGAGAGGGACGGATAGGGACAGGTTTCTGCTCTGGCTTCTCATGAGTCTCTTTAAACGGGGGCTGTGGGAAGCCAGGCAGAACATGGTGAAGACAGGGAGAGATTGGGGGGTGGAAGGGATAGTGAGGAGGGTGGAAGGAGATTTGAGGGGGAGGATGAAGAGGGAGGAGAGGAAGTGGGGGCAGCATGCTGCTCGGGAGAGGTGGAAGGGGGGGTTTAGGGCTGGGTGTCTTTAGATTTGTAAGGGGATAGATTAGGGATGGGGAGATAGGGAAAGGTATTTTGGTAGGGTGACGGGAGGAAGATGCTCCCCTGAGGTTTTGTTTGGGGTTTATGTTAGTTAAATTAGTTAAATTAAAATACCATTATTTGAGTATGTATGAAAATTATGAGTTGTAAAGAATGAATGGTATTGAAGAGATATAAATTATTTTTATTAAAAAAAAGAAAAAAAGTTAGCTGTATAGGTTTTCACGTTCCGTTTGTTGTTTTGTAGTTGTCGTGTTTATTCGTCATTAAACATGTAGCGTATTAACCACGCTGCAGTTTGGGTTGGCCGACTCTCTTTCGACGGAAGAAAGCCGTACACCACATATGAACGGTGCCTCCTCGTCTGACTTGATATGCTGTATTGTTCCTATCTGTATTTTTGCGTATATATTAGGATCTTCATTTGGCTGCTGCCAAAGCTGCACTCCTCGATCCACGATATGGCAGATGATGTAAAGCATAACACATATGTTTTTTCAGCAGCAGACTATTTCGATAATGTAAAAAACTATACTGAACAGTTCCCACGATTCTTTCACCCAATCATCTGTAATTTGGTAATGCCGTACATGTTGAGTGCCCTTCCCCAAAAGCATGCCGAAAGTCAGTTGTTAATTGTTTACTCTGAAATTCCATGCATTTGTTCAAACACCATTTTTCCCAACATTTTACTAAGGGTCGGTAGGCAGGCTGATTGGTTGGCTGATTCAACTAGTAAGGGTGCTTTGCTTCAGGGAAAATGATGACTTTTTCTTCCCTCCAGGCCTGAGGGCATGCACAAATTCCTGCAGGCTTAGTTTTAAGAGATGCAAATAGGAGTGGCAATATAGTCGCTACCCATCCTCAAGGTTTTCCATCCAAATTGTCATGCCAGATGGTTGGTCATTGTCGATAGACCACGAATTATTTCACCTCTGCCAACCTCACTTACGGAATTCAAAGTTACAATGCTTGTCTTCATAATTTTATCATTATGCAAGGATTAGATTCAGCGTTTGTTGTTGTCATGTCCTGCCTAAGTTTACTAATCTTGGCAATGAAAATGTCATTCATAAGTTGCAATCATCAGTGGGTTTTACTTGCCTAATTAAATTAAAAATAAAAACATTTTGAGCCATCTGATTCAATGAAAATGTGGCTGGTTCGCCTTTTTTGCCCAAATTGTATTTATGGTGCTGTGTGCTGTATCTTGTGTGCCTGAAACCATATGAGCTCATACTTCATTATCTCTATGTTGAATACTCAGAGTCTCTGACTGGAACACTGTGTTGAGAGGTCCCTAACTTTCCTCTCTCAATCTCACTGCAGTGTGGCCTCCCTTTCATGGATATGTGAACTCTGCTGGAGTTGAAGGAGAGACCCCTCCTTACCTCGTTGACTCACCCAGGAAACAA